>NW_004949107.1:2325169-2347767 GCF_000317375.1 Microtus ochrogaster
GACAGAGAGACAGAGATAGAGACAAAGACAGAGAGACAGAAAGACAGAGAGACCATAGAGAGAGGCACCTAGGATTCAACATCTACACTGCCCTCTTCTGAGAGGTTCTGTGCCTGACCTAAGCAAAGAATGCCTCTTGGTTATTTCCCAACAACAGTCTGCCAAATGTTCTTCCATGTTAGCTTTATCACAACATCTCACATGTTCAAGTGGTGCCCCAGTGCTGGCAGGCCTCTTTCAGCTATATCTCATCTACCTCTTGACAGCAGAACTGCTCCAGTTTTCCTCATGGAAACCAGGAGAAATATACCTGCATCCAATATTTATTGCTAGACTTCAATAATTTGTTCCATATTTTGGATGATTTCTAATTTATTTGTGTGGTGTGTGTGAGGGACTTGTGTGTGTAAATTTTTACTTATTTTAGCTAAAATATGTCTGTGCACATTTATGGAGCAATGAATATTATTTGATGCATGACTGTATTGTAGAATAGATGATTCTAGCTAATAAGCAAACCTGTTGCCACACCAACATTAGTTTATGGTTTAAAATCTACTCATTTAATAATTTTGTAATACACAATATAATTTGTTTGTTTCAATAGTAGCATTCTTGTACAGTAGTAGGTCTGAGATTATCAGAACTTGCCTTTCTGCCTTTTGACTGACATATCAGTCCCCTCCCCCAATCTACTCCCACTATCTCAGCCTTATTCTTAGACTAAAAATATTATTGAGATCATGTTTTATGTGCTCCTATTCATCATTTATTTAAACTAGTATAATATCCTATGTATCAGTTATAGTTGCCACAAGTGACAAAATGTCATGCTTTCTGAAAGAAAAATGACATTATGTGCATACAATTTTCTCTTTCCTCACTGATTCAGTTAGAGGTTCTGAGCTCATGTCCACACACTGACTACCTATGACTAACACTGGGCAAAAGAGATTACAGTTGATTTGGGGGTATGTTGCAGCATTCCTTCTGTATGTATGGATGTAGGAATTTCTGATTCCTACAACTCTATGTTCCGTGGTTAGAACCTTCCATACTGTTTCCCATAAGTGACTTAATATTTATACAAACAGTGCATAAGATTTCTCCCCACCTCCCCCAGATTCTTCTAACAATTCCTGCATGACATTCTGGTACTAACTATGGTAATAAATATGAGGCGGTACCTGCTTCTGATGTTCATGTGTGAAACCTGTAGCATCAAATACCTTTTCATGAGCCATTGGTCATCTTCAGACTAGTGTTTTCTTTGAAAAAAATGGCACCTGTCACTTTTAATTATATTTAGACTATGTTTCATTTGTTTTTTTCTTACATTGGACAATCTTTTTAATATGTTTTTAAATTTGAGCTCTTAATCATAAAAGTTGTGTAAATATTTTTCCAGTTCCAAATGCCTGCTTTTCTTTTTATGTATTTGCTCCTTTGCCATTGGAACGTTTTTGATATGGTGTTTATATTAGTTTCTTTTTTCTTTTATTCATTTGTTTCTGTACTTCTTATTTCAGTTTATATTGTGGTATCCAAATAGGATGATTGTGATTAAATAAAATCTTTTGTTTTCTTTCCTGCCATCTAGGTAAAATGTCTTATAGCAACTCCAAATGTTCTCCCACATCTAGGATATTATCAGAGATTGTGCAAATATGCAAAGTAACCATACATACAAGTTCATTCGTGGCTGTTATGAGTACAATTATTATACACTGGGCTTAAATACTAAATGTGCCATCTGCACTTTCCCTATTAAAACTGACATGATATGCATGAAAAATTATATGGGCACTGCAGACACAGGAGTCAGGGATTTTGAGTGGGAAGGAGATACAATAAAACTCGCATCAACACCTTTAATAGAGATTTACTAAATATTGTGTGAGGTGACCTTCAGACTATCTCAGTGTCACTGAGTGAGCAACACTCTAAACCCACATTTCTTATGGATGAAGGGGATTAACTACACCTCATATACTTGTTTCATGGCTTAAGATGAATTTTAAGTGTCATCTTCCAGCAGTATTGGTAACCAACAGACATCCATCCATTGCTCCGTGTTTCACTGTTTCAAAGAAGGCAACTTTGCAAAGATGGTGGATCACAGAAGCTTCATAAGGGACATTGCTTTCTCTGACTCTTGATGTTTGAGTAGATATTGCCTAACAAAAGATAATGAGAATAGAGAGACTCTGAGGAAAGGTAAAATAAAACACACAAATGAAAACCTGAGTAGGAAATGGCTGTGTTCATGTAAGAGAGAAAGAACAAACTATTAAAAACAAAGATGGAGAACAAATATAGACAGTCTCATACAACAATCTCAACATTTTGTAGTTAAATATCAGTATTTCAATTCATTATGAAGTTATAACAACCACATAGTAAAGTATAACCATGGTGTTAGGAAATATTGCTGGTGAGGAGAGCTATTGTAATGTTACATTTATGTGTGTTTCTCATTTTTTGCAATGGTCAAGAATTGTGAAACCCTTATTGCTATATAATTGTTTTTTATATTTTAGAGATTTATCTTAGTCACTTTCACAGTGCTGTGAAGAGACATCATAATGAAGCCAACTCATAAAATAAGGCATTCAACTGGGGGCTTGCATACAATTTCAAAGGCTTAATCCAATGTAATCATGGCAGGGAGCATGGTGGCAGGCAGGAACACTTGCTGAGAACTTTGCTATAATCCACAAGAAGAGAGAGAAACTCAGTCTAGCATGGGCTCTTGAAACTACAAAGTCCATCCATCTCTAGTGATATCCTTCCTCTGAAAAGGCCACATCTCCTAATCCTTCTAATCCAACAAAGAGCCCACTCCCTGGTACCAAAACAGCCAAATATATGAGTTTATGGAGCTATTCTTGTGTAAACCACCACAGGAATCTTTCCTTAAAAGGTTGTAATATAAAGGAACCATGTAGTGCCATACAAATCCATACTGAAATTTTCTTGCATTTGTTTAAAAAACGCTGTAAATAGCCTATTTAGCATATGTTATAATTCATGTCAGTGACCTCTAGTCTCTAACATAATGGCCTTATCTTTAGAATGTAATCTTCTTTAAAATGTAGAAAACAATTTTATATATCCTATATTTTGTAAATGTGGACACAGATAAGTAAACTCTTATTAATAACTGATAACATATATACTAGATGGTTAAATATAGAATAAAAATCAAATATCACCAGTATTTTCACATATTGCATATTCATGCTTAGAAAAGATTAGGTATTTGTACACTAACTTCACACTCAAAGTGAGGGGGTTGCAATTTTTCCATGAAGAGACTTTCAATTATACAAATGTTCTCATTTTTAAAAACTTTTATTTTAATTTTCCAATTATTTTTATTATATTTTATTATTTTTAGACAATGTCTCAAGTATCTCAGGCTAGCTAAAATTTATAATGTAACCACAACTGCTCTTGAATTCATGATTTCCCTGACCCTAGAACCGAAAGACTGAGTTTCCAGCAGGTCCTACCACATTTACCTTATTTTGTTTCTTGATTGATGAACAAAACTGTTTGTATAGAATGACTAAATCTACCTGATTGACAGATGTATCATCTCACATGAGTACCATGTTTGTGATAAGAACCTTCTACATCCACTTAACATGTCTCAATAATAATATTTACAAAATATAGTCAAGCTGTACAAAAGGTAACTTATTATTATTCACCATGTCCAACTAGAATTTTCTAGCATCAGATCAACCTGTTTCTAAGCCCTCAATCCCCAGGCTTTCAGTCTCTGGTTGCCATGTTTCTCTCTACTATGAGAACACCTTTTATAGGATCCACACATAATGAAGATTGCATAGAATTTGTCTCTTTTTGGCCATGCTTACTTCACTTAGGAGAACAATTCTCTTCTTTGTACATGGCTTCATTTCTATTCTAAAAGTTTGATCTCAGTGTGGCACTGCTGTATCATCAAGGGTTAATTACTATAAAACACAAAGTTGGTCATCTAATTTACTACATTTTTGCAAAGTAAATAAAAGTAATCAAATAAAATTACTGATTGTAGTTAGGCTTATGAATATTTCAAATCAAAATTCCTAAATTAATTTGCTTCAATTTCACATTTAGAAAGCAGAATATGAAGTTGCCTTTGCTTTTCCCACTAGTGAGAGCTTGAAACCAATAAGAAAGGCTGGGCAGAAGGAGATTTATTTCCTACTGCAGAGATGAGCGGATACAGTAAGGGTGCATGGCAGTGATGAGGTTCTAAAGACGACAGTGAGACGGGAAAGATCTGCTCACCTTGCTGAAATGGACCATAAGAGACAGTAAGTCATTGATTTAGATTACAGTCCGTTTAATGAAGAAAGAGAACTCCAAGCATATTTGCTAAACTATTTCCCTAAAAGGTAGAAAAAAATATTTCAAGAAAAAAGTAATAAATGTTGCATAGAAAAAGTAATTGAAGATGAAAACAACCCTTAGGAAAAGTATATATATTTTAGAAACCCACAACATTTAATTTCTTTTAAACAAAACACTTCCATTAAGTTAAAAGGTACAAAGCCTTTATCCACTACTGCCATCGTTTGAAATTAGATTTATTCATGAAATTTGTAAGCCTAAATTAATTGTACTAGATACAGTGTTGCCACATCTATCAGATTCAAAGTGTGGAAAAATTCCACAATGGATTATATAACAATGAAATAGAGAAAGCAAGGAAGGAAGAAAGGAAGGAAGGAAGGAAGGAAGGAAGGAAGGAAGGAAGGAAGGAAGGAAGGGGGTGAATAGCATTTTAGCAAGGCGAGAATGTGGAAGGAGAAAGGGAATATATCTTCCATAATTTGGTATCATGTAACTGAGACACAGCAGTCCCAGTTCCGGAATCCCATGATATCAATCAACATTACAATGTTTTAATTAAACCACACAGCTCATTTTACTTTGTGGCAGAAGATCTGTGAGCTATGGTGTGGGAAAGCAAACAGTTCTCCTTCAGACCTTTGGATCCCCTGCAGACCAGAAACACAGTATCCACAGAAGCCTCCATCAGTTCCAGTTGGAACAGAGCCACAGCTCTCACCATCTAACCTTGGGTCAACAGGATGAACCGCAGAGGAATTTTTGTTAACCACAAAGACACATTTGACAAAAACTGATTAATAAAAATCTAGCTAAAACTTAGTATAAGTTGTTGGAACCTGGTTCTTAGATGGCCCTGTTCCAGGCCTTACGGGCTTCATCTTTCCACATCAACCTGAGACTTTCTTTCATTCTCTTTTTCTGTGATTTTTGAGATTAGATTATTATTATGACATTTCTTTCTTCCTTTTTCTCTCTCACCCCAAAGCACTGGCATATAACCTTCCCTGCTCTCTTTCATATCCATGGCTTATTTTCATTCATTGTGTTTTTAATGTTTAACATGTGTTATTTATATAAGTTTTTAAATTGAAAATAGTTTCCTTAATATAATAAATTCTGATTATAGTTTCCACTTCCTCGCCTCCACTCAAATCCTCCCTACTTCCCTACCTTCCCAAATCCACACCTTTTCTTTCTCACTCTTATTAGAAAACAAACATCTAAAAATAAAATAAAATATGAAACAATGTGTTGGGGGTAGACCAAAGAAATAGCTCATAAAGCACATATATATTCTAAGACACAAACATTCCCATCATAGAACACCCATAAAAAACAAGACAAGAAAGTTCACCTATATAAGCAAAACAACATGTCAGTAAAAAAAACAGTTGCTCATACAAAGCATTATAAGATAAAAATGTTCATAACTACCACTACAATAATTTTGTATTAGTTATATACTTCTTGGCAAGGGGCCTACTTTTAAAGTGTGGTTTGTATGCCTAGTAAAAATATGTTGGAGAAAAGTTTCTTTTTATTTGAAAGCAGTTGTCCCTTGGAGATAGCCTCTGGTGTTAGGGATGGGGTCATGTGACCACTTCCCCTCTAAGGGCTGGGATCCCTTCTGGCTTATACCAGTGCAGGCCACATGCATACTGCCACAGTCTCCCAGAGTTCTTAAGTGCATCAGTCCTTTTGTGTCTAAAAGACCTTGTTTATTTGGTGTTTTTTAACTCACACTGACTCTTATAATTCTTCCTCCTCTTCTGCAGAACTACCTGAGCCCTGAAGTCAGGGATTTGATGGAGATATCCCATTTAGGACTGAGTGTTCCAATATCTCTCACTTCTCTCATTGCCTAGTTCCTGGTCTCTGCATTGATACCCTTGTACTACAGGATGAAGCTTTTCTGATACTGACTGAACAGGATACTGATCTATGAGTACAGAAGAAAGTCTTAAGAGTCATTTTGTTGTGATTCTTTAGCTGTACAGTAGTATTATTTTTTCCCTAGGACAATGGCCTATCTAGTCTTAATTTCTTGAACATCCACCTAGAGTCGGGTATGGGTTCTATCCCATGGAGTGGGCCTTAAATCAAATCAGAACTTGATTGATTACTCTCACAATTTTGGTGCAACTATTGCACTAGTGTGTCTTGCATACAGGTCACCATCGTAGGTTGAGGATTTGTAGCTGGTTTGGTTGCTTTCTCCTCTGCAGGCCTGCAAAATACCTTCTATTATCATTATTTAATACTAGTCAGTAGAAGTGAAGTCTTTATGTACTCACCAACTTGACTTCTCTGTGTTCAGTAAATTTTATAGGTGTTATTTTCAGCAACAGGGACTGCTTTAGCATGACTTGATTAGATATGATCCCAGTTCCATTTGGTGGCAAGAGATGTCTAGTTGTGAATTAGTTCCCTCATTACTTGGTAATGGTAAATGTGTGTTTGTGTATTTTAAATAAAATAAAATAATGTGTTTTCGTATGACTTTTTCAAAATATACATAGTATTATTTAATCCCTATCCCTGCTATATTCTCCTCCACATATATCCCTTTATACTTCATTGGTTTTTGTGGTTGTTCCAGGCTATATGTAGACATCTAATGATTTGGATTCATGACACAATAAGACGAAAGATGAACCATTTTTCTGAGTGTGGATTACCGCATTCAGTATATTTTAAGTTCCACCCATTTACTTGAAATTTTTATAAATTTCATTTTTCCCACATCTGAATAGACATATTGTGTACATGTGTCCTGTATTTGTTTTGTTTTGTGTCAGTTTTACATAAGAATGATGTGGCAAAAAGAACCACAATTAAAGGGCTCTATCCAGATGGCTTGTAGGGCATTTTCTTGATTAACGATTGATGTGCAGAGGCCCAGAACACCAGGGACCAGCGCCAACCTCCCCTGGGTGGTGAGCCTGAGCAATATTGGAAGGCAAGCAGAGCAAGGCCAAGAACAGAAAGTCAGCAAGCATTGCTCCTCTGTGTCTTTTGCTTCATTTTTTTTATTGATTCCTTGTGAATTTCACATCATGCATCTGGATCCCACTCATCTCTCCATTCCTTCCCATCTGCTCCAACCTTGCAAACCCCCACATCCATAATGTTTAAAAATTTATTAAATAATAAAATTGAAAAGAATGGGAAAAAATCTCACCATGGAAGCTGTGGCTTGACAAACTGAGTGACACCGTGTACCTTTTGGTCCATATATCATCACTTGCAAGTGTTCATTGCAATGAGTCATGTTCTGGCTCGAGGCCTCCAGTATGGTCTACATCACGGACCCTTGGTTCTCACTGGGGCTCCTTTTGGATGGATATCCTGTTGTTGTCCTGTGTTGTAGAGATCCTGTACTTTTGGGTCTGCAGGGTTAATCCCTTCACGTGCATCAGCTAATCATAGATTGAGTGGATAATGGGAAGGGAATATTCTGAGCCCTGTTTTTGGGTTTGGGTGGTAGCTAGGTTGCTCGCTGGCCAGCTCTCTCTTGTCCACAACACCAAGATGAGCTCTCCAGCACTGCCAAGCTAGTTTACTCTACATAGTAAGCAGTAAGAAGAGAGGCCTGCTTTCCTGTTCTTGTGTCCTCTCACACCTCCACCACCAGGGCCAGCTCTACTATGTTTTCCAGAGGAGGTGAAGGGTTCCCTCTGCAGACTGCTGCAGCTGAGAAGAGCACATGCCTTGTGCTTGCAGTCACAGCCACTTGGAGTTCGTGTGTGAATGGAGCCATAATATCTGGAGAACTCTACACCATCTGACTCTAACAGTGTTTCTTCTTCCTCCTCTATGATAGTCAGTGAGGCTTGGCAGCAGGGATGTTATATAGATGGTCCATTTATAGCTTATCACTTGATAGTCATTTTATTTTCTCCTTATTAAGCATTTGTGTATCCCTGAATTAATTATCATTTAATGTAAAAAAAATTTCTAATGAGGGTTGGAAGATGTACTAGTTACCTGAAAATTTCATTGCTTAATATTTCCTTACAGATGAGAATATCCCATAGTGTATATGTACCATATTTTCATTGTCTACATATTAAACTGGTGGAGTCACTCTAGAAATCAGTGTGAAGGACGCTCAATGCAAGAAATTGATGTATCAAATGGATCCAGCCACATCATTTCTTGTTATACTTCTATAAATTCTCCATACCCTGGTTCAGGGATGATTGGTCATCAATATTCATTGCTGCTCTTTTCACAATAGCCAGCAATAAGAAACAGCCTAGCTATCCATCACTATCTTAATTTCACTTTCTGATAATAAGCTCTTCTCTCTGGGCCCTTATTTATCTATGTTACTGGGTTCTCTATAGGCTAAGTTGTGTGCTGACTCTATGCAGGCAATTCTAACTGTTGTGATTTAATGAGCCTCTCATGGTCATTTCATAGCCATCCTGCATATCTTCTTGGTCTCCTTTCTTCCTCCTCTTTCATAACATTCTCTGAAACTTGGAGAAGGTAACAAGCAAATGTATTAGAGATACATGAATTCTGAGTCTTGACCAGCCATTCCCTTGTCTAATTTTTATGTTTGGGGTGTGTGAAATTTATTATCCTACAGAAATCAGTTTTTGTACAGCATTTTATCATTCAAACACAAATTAACCATTCAGAGTATTTTTATGAAATTATATATTAATAATTAATAATAGCAATTAGCTTATGATTTTTTTTGTGACTCATATTCCATCAGAATTTATTGATGTAAAGGACAAAAATCTTATGTATTAGCCAGAATCACATATTATTCTAGTAAGATTCCAAGTCAGGAGCAACTAAACTCATCTAATTTTCAAAACTAAAACCAAATGTCTTCTAACAGAATTGGGTGTATTTTCTTGTAAAAAAAAAAAACATGGTAATTAACATATTTTATACCACTCAGAATATGTGCCTATTATGACTTCACAATTCTGTAATTTTAATGACATATTTATGTTCCAAGGAACTGCTTATTTGTCCTAGCCACCCAGAACCAAAATAATCACACAAAACTGTATTAATTAAATTACTGCTTGCTCCATTAGATCTAGCTTCGTATTGGCTAACACTTACATCTTAAATTAACGCATTTCTTGTTAGGAGCCAATTTTCTCCTAAAATCATTGCAGGAATCATCACTCTGGGGAGTCTACAGAGAACCCCACACCCCTAATTATGTTAGGAATCATTCTATAGACAGAGCCTACCCCACACCCAAATTGGCTGATGGAGAGCTATCTGGAGAGCTGTTAGCAGAACCCACCTCACATTCCAAACTATTTAGGAAACTAGGTGTGGCAACTCGTGACTTCTTGGCCTAGAGTGACCTGACCGAAGGTAACCTCCGGACCACGTGACCAACGTGAACTACGTGACAAGAGCTCAGACCCCTGTGCCCATCCCCCAACTCCTTACCATATATAAAGCCGTACCCCATCTCTAATAAACGGAGGCTCTGACAAATGTAGCATGGCCTTCTTCTTCTCTCCTAGCCCATTTATCTTACAGATAGTGCCTCTCCGGGACCCTGGAATAACTGAACAGCCAGACGGGTTTACTAACCCTAGACTGGTGACCTGTCAAGGCAATTACAATTTCTATTGATCTGAATATCACCATGAGGTCGTGGCCTACCAGCAAAGTTCTAGCACATCTATCTCCCGTGGAAGCAGCTCCATGGCATCCCCCTGACTCCACCCTCCTTCCTCTCAGCATTCAGTTCTTTCTTCCACACTAACCTAAGTTCTGCCCTATCAACAGACCAAGGCAGTTTCTTATTTATTAATTCCTTCTACACCATTTTCCCTTTTCTGTTTAAACATAAAGGAAGACTTTAACATAGTAAAATTACATATATCAAAACAGGTATCAAGCAAGAATTACAGTTATATATTTCTATTTACTTTATTTTTTATCATATTGCATTATTGAAATATGTGGCAATGTTAATGTCTAACACTGTTATTGGTGTGATATTTGTTATTTCTAGCAAAAGAAACAGATGCACACTTTAATACTCAGTATGAAGAGGAACAGAGGTTCTCTGTGTGTTCTGTCTACTATCTTTACCTTCTTTGAAACTTCCTCTGCACAATATTGATATGGAAAACTTTGTTTCATTTCTCCTTTCATATTTTATCAAAGTTTCATCCAGTTCTATTTTTATATATTTAATATTGACTTATATTGTTGCCATACACTTTTATAACTTATAAAAGAAAAAAGGATCATCATATATATTTTTAAAGGTCATATAGATTATCCAAACTGTTTACATCTATTTTCAAAGATAATGAAGAAAATAATATAGAATTTGAAGAGGCAACAATATTATTTATTTTAGGCCTAATGATGGTTGTTTAAGAACAAACAAGTTCAGTAAGGCTCAAGAAGGAGACATTTCCCCCCAGGCCTCATGCCTCAGTTTACCCAGTTCTGCTCTTCTCAGTTCCTTCAGGATTCAGGAGCACCCCTGTACAGTTTGGTACACACTCTAATACTCTCTTCCTCTTGTTTCTGCAATACTTATACCCACCCTGAACACAGTGTAGTCAGTAACCTTCAATTTTTCTTTTTAGAGGATCATGGCAATGCTGGCATTAGGATGAGATGACATTATTATCAAGAAATTCTGAGTCTTATGTCCTGGAGAGATATTTGTTTAGGAAAGAAATTTGAGTTAAGCATTTAGAATCTCAAGTACCAGGTCTGAAACAGGGCCATCTAACCACCACTTTTACAAAGTAAGTGTTGATTCCAGGTAAAAACACACAAACAAAACCACAGCTTCAAAAGCATAGTAGAATAATTGTCATTGACAAGGACAACATAAAGCTAAATTTCTAGGTAATACACCAAATAAGAAATAAGGATATTGTGTTGGATTTAAATACATAAACAGGTTTTGTTTTATTATAAAGCTGTTTAGTAATTTAAAGTTAGCAAACATAATATTTTTGCAATAGGTTCTGATTTAAGTGATAAAAAGTTGAAAGTACATATTGAGGTCTAGACTCTGATATATATTTTAGGATGACGTGGGCATACTTTCACTGAGATTACAATTAACATTCCAATATAGCCTTGGTGTGGAAAGCAAAATTTGGGTCTTACAAATAGACCCAAATAACCTAGATATATTTTTCTAATGTGTACTGTGTTCTTTAAATCTTCTAATGCTATTTAACCTATTCTTTTTACTAATATGAATATATTTTAAAGTGAAGACTAATACTCAATTAAAAATCAGCATATTTAAGTCATTCTATGAGTCTTTTAAGACACACTAAACTCAGTTAAGAAACGGATGATGTATATCAGGAATAAAATATATGCTTACTATGTGTAAGAGCATGAGTTATGCTTAAACTTCCAGTACCACAAGTACACACACAAGCACAAATACAAACACACACACACACACACACACACACACACACACATGCACACATATAAATAAATACGTTTGTAAAACAAAACGATAAAAGTGTGCTGTCAAGTAATGTTATATCTGTATATAAATTTATGCCCTACCGATACTGTAAAAGTTAATGGAGTTATATAATCTGAGGTAAGTTTGATTTGAACGTTTAGATACAATGGAAGGATTTGTAGGGTACTGTACAATTAAGGAAAGTTTTCTGTCTTGAGTACTTATTCCATTACGATTCTTTGGTATATACTATGATAGAAACAAGTAACTAACGCTTTTCTTAGCCTCCTCTTTTGGGCGTGTTTCAGGGAGTTACCACCATTCACAGCTACCCTCAGACTGAGAGTTGAAAATTCCATACCTAGTTGCCCTGAAAAATGTAAACAACTATTCATTCACCTACAGCAATTAAGGATTGATGTGTAACTTGGATCCTCTAAGATGTTTGTGGATGAGGTTATCTGAGCCCATTATAATAGATGTGTGATAAATATCTTAGACTGTTAGTATACACTCTAAACTATATAGTAAGTAGTCCTACTTTCTGTGTTGAAAAATCATTAGGTAAGCACATTAAAAAGGTTATATTATTATAAGTAACTGAGCCATATCCCACATTTCCCATAATGTATGATGAAGTCATATTATTTCTATAATTAAAAATGAAGATAAAATAAATGAATTAAGAAAATTCAGGTAATAGATACAGGTTGTAAAATACAGTCTAAAGCTAATTGTTTTTCTATTTCCAATTCTGTTGTAAAATTTTGGTGGGATTTTTGTGATGAAGAAATTAAAATAAATTTTAAGTTTCAAGATGTATTTGAGACAAAGCATAAAATTTAATGTGATACTTTTTGATACTTCCATTTAAAATGTCAATTCTAATTCATATAAATTTAATAAGTTGTAAAGAATTTTAACTTTTGTTTCAGAGATTTTATCTCAGGAACAAAACACTGACTTATATACCTATAGCAGATAATGACAGTCAATAAAGAACAATGGATCGTCAAGAAAGGATTGAGAACATTATTAATACTGGGATCTCTGGCAACAACATTGGTGTTAAAAGGCAATGTGGTAATTTTTAAACTAATAACAATAAAATATGACCATTTATTGAAATCTATATTGATTTAGAAGAGACTACTAAGTAAAATTAGGCAATCAAATGTGTGAATGAATTGTTCAGAAAGAAGGGAGAATACAGTTTTCTCACTTTTGAATATGCGTAAAACTGTCTCCCATCAATCACTCCAAAATTAATCCTAAACAATCCCAGATATGTTCTTTTCAATATACATTAGTGATAGTTTCTAAAATTCTATGGAAACACTATATAGAAATAAACATCTCAATGTTTAGGTTCTGTTGGTATGCCTAATGACTGTAAGATGTATCCGCATCATTCTGTTACTGTCATTGTTTGAAACAGGATTCATGAGCCTAGCCGGCTCAAAACTCACTGTTCAACTATGGTGGTCTTGAACCCCAGGCCCTGCCTCCAGAGTATTTGCATCACAGGAGTAGGCTGCCATGCCCACTTTTTGATTATTTTCACCATTTTCCTGACAAATCATATTCTACTGTGAGAATCAATTATGCTTTGTTTATATATTTTTCAGCTGAATGGCATTTGGATTGTAAGACAAAAACTTTTACAAACATTTGTACGGATATATGCTATTATCTTACTTAGGAAAAAATCTAAGAATAGAATGTTTAAACTGAATATTAAGTGTTGTTTTAAGAGACAGTGAATACATGCATTTGTAAGAACTGTAACTGTTCTACTTCCTCGTTAAAAACACTGTTTTAAAAAAATATGAGGTATTTAATTGACAGACAAGTAGAAAGTGCTGCAACAATACTGATAGAAAGGAGGTTAATAGAGAATGCAAATGAACTATTGAACAAATTAAAAAAGAAAGATACCCTGCTTAGAAAAATATCAGTATTAACAAAAATATCAACAGGTGAATGCTAATTAATTTGAAAATATAAATAAAATATGCTTCATAATTTAGATAACATCCATATTGGGCCCAAGTAGTGGACCTTAAATAGATTAACTAAATAAATTAATTTTTTTTACTGTCTAGGCCTTAATTATTTCACAGATGTCTTTCTGATTAAAAAAATGAATTCCCATTTTTTACAAGATATAAGGCAGAAAAAAAACATGAATACAAATTTATTTTTTAATCCAATATAAAATGAAGGTGATGATGAAATGGTAATTATCATTGAACTATAATTATAGTTACAAAATACACAAATTTTAGAAAAACAAAATAACAATGAAAATCGATTACAATGAATTAAAATATATCTTACAAATTCCAAAATGTTTTAATGAGAGCATAATTATTAAACAACTTGTAAAGACTTGTTTTTAATTGTGTGTATTTCTTTGAGTCTCTGTGGGAGTACACACACATGAAGGATAGTATTCTAGGATGCAGAGGCATTGGAGCCCCCAGAGCTAGATTTATACATGGCAATGTACTATCTGCCATGATGGTCACTGTATTCATGGGCTCCATGAGAGCATTGTATGCTGTAACTGTTGAGCATCACATCTGTCCCCAAAGGTAATTATTTTGTATAAAATATTTTATAGTAATTAAAATTACTGCTGAATAAATAATCCATTCCCCTAAAAAGATACCATAGTTTCCCAATAATGTAGACATGGCAGAGGACTTTCTTATCTTTGAATCCTTTTAAACACAGTGACAGAGCAGATCACTAAAAGATGTGGCAGATAAGGGAGCCAAAGGATGAGAAAGATACATAGTAGATAACTGTGGTGATTTGAATGAAAATATCCCACATAGGCTTGTATGTTTGAATATTTTTGTCCTCAGTTGGTAAAATTCTTTGTTAAGTATTAGGAGATCTATTACTGGGAAGTATTAGGTATGCCAGCAGGGTTGGGATTTGAGGTTACAAAGACACATGCCATCCCCCCCCTTTCTCTCTTCCCAAACACTTGCTCTCACTCTGAAGAGCAAGTCCATTCTTCCACTGACATTAGGGTCTACAATTTTAGGATTCTGGAATAAACTGAAAACCAGATGAGACATCTATCCTTGTGAACTGAACTATTGTATCATGTACCTTCTGTTTATGGACAACCATTGTTGGATTAGTTGGACTACGTTTATCATTATGATAAATCCCATATATATATACATATACATAATATCCCATGTATATTATATGTTCCATATATTATATAAATATCCTATATATAGCATATACACAACATATATATTATATAAGTCTGTTACTCTAGAGTACCTTGACTATTATAAAAACCACACTAAAGACCACATGCTTATAGGAAAGCAGTGCAGGTATTATCATTCGGGTAAGGAATAATGCAATGCTCTTCTATTTAGAACATTATATTTCCTGGAAAATGATTTTAGGGCTGAAAAAGACTGAAAATGTTACAAAGAAAAAGGTGGAACTAAATATTTATAACATATCTAACTGAAAAATATAGCAGAGGCAGCAGACAACCATGAGAAGTCATAAATGAGGGTACAAAGATATCTATTGGTTTAACTACTAAAATTTTTGTATACTGGTAATTTTAACTAAGAGACATATAATGCCCTTTAGTGAAGAGATAGAATTATAATGTGCCTAGGAATTTATGAGCTAAGAATATTCATGGAATTCACAGAGGAAGCTTTACAACTGCTGTAATGGAAATGGAAGTTAAAATTAATACACGAAGAACTATTCCACTTATCATTTTGAAATGTCAGATCTCAGGAAATTAATCTATAAATAAAATTCAAATTAAATGCAGGCTGGATATTCTGAATAACTATTAATAATATCTACTAAAAATAAATATTCTGGGAACAGTAAGATGGCTAAGTATGTAAAGGCACTTGATTCACAAGCCTTAGTTCAATACTGTGGGAACATTCATCTCTTGCAAGGTCTCTACATGTATAACATGACATATGCATGCCCAGAGTCTTACATAACATTTTTGTACATTGTATTAATTTAAGTGAAATAGTTTTAAAAGATATTCTGTTTAGTAAAAGAAGTATGCATGTAACACATGTGAGTATGGAAAGTTTTTACTTTAAAATATTAATATAATGGAATATGTAACACTTCATGATTTATGCACATTTAGGAGCCAAGTGATTACTTTATATATCCTAACACTTTGGATACCAGAAAGCTTATAAAAGCATATAAACAAAGGCAGTAATTTTAACAATTCTTGGAGATTAGAGCAGGAGAACTGACTTTGTTGTGAAGTACAATGTCCTCAAATAAGTGCTTGTCTTAGTCACTTTTTGTTTGCTGTGATACCATGATCAAGACAACCTATAAAATGATAAGTATTTATGTAGATCTTAGGGTTTCAGAGGGTTGGAATCTATGAGGCAGGCATGGTGTCAGGACAGTAACTTCAAGTTTACATATTGATCCACAAACACAAGACAAAAAAAAAAAACCTACTGGAAATGCCCTGAGATTTTAAATATCCTAATATTTTCCAAACAATTTCATCAACAAGGAACCAAGCATTCAGATATATGAACCTATGAGGAAATACCCTCATGTCTCTTGCTTAGATTTGGTTCTGGTGTATTTGTAATATTAGAAAAGAACAAGGAGGACTCTATAGTTAGATACCAACAGGATACATTTATCTCTTCTCCAAAAATATAAGTGATTCCTCACAGGAACTTGTGATGCTTTGTCCCCAAACCATGTTAAGTAGAAACCAAGAGGAGACAAGAGAACAAGCATGGTCAACTATTGCACCTACCTGTTAAAAACAACAAAGCAGCTGTGAAGTGTAAGACTATGTGGTCTCTAGCTGTGTTTTGATCTTCAGGAATGTGATACTCATGCATGACTTCAGCTGTTTTGATTTCCTCTTAACTTGAGACATTTTAGTTTCTCAGAAGGTTCCAATATATTGTTTCTCCTCATCCCACAATGTTGTCTTATCTTAATATTCCATATCATGGTTCATATCAATAAGCCAAACATTAGTTTTTATTAAAGACTATGCTTTACAATAGGCTCAATTCATGAAAAAAATAAAGTAAAAATATCTCACAATGACCTATATTGAACATCGTTCTCTTGAACAGTCTCATACTGCAGCAATTCCCACCCTCTGTATGCTTAACCATCCCTCTGTTCCTGGCACACTTTTCAACCCTTATCTTCCACTTATATCTATAACAGCATGTTTTCTAATATACTGTTATATGTCTGCCTAATATTTACCGACTTATTTTATTTATAAATGTCCATTGATAAGTCTTCCATGTGTTTTATGGTTTGAAAATCCATTATTGTATTGCTATGTTATACAACCTTGTATAAATTTATGTAGGGTGCTCATCCATTCACCAAGCAAGTAACATCTTGGCTGCTCCCACTTGAAACCATGGTAGATACCTTCAATTTCAGACAAACACCTTTAAGTCATTTTGTAATTCCTATAGCTGTAATGCTGGGTCTTAAGGTAAGACTCAGTTTAAAAATATAAAGCACTAAGACCAAGCAAGTTACACACCAAAAGACTTTCTCCACTCTCTAGATTCCCTCCCAAATAACAACAGAAGCCTGCCAGAAGACCAGACACACATTCTGCCCACAGACACCATGCTACTCTCTCCATTTTCCTTGAGCAGAAACCCCCTGCCTAACTATAACTTGTGCCTATTAACAAACCAGGTAGGTATCCCACCAAGAATCCAAATAGGTATCCCATCCCTAGATCTTCCAAACTCTCTAGGTTCCATCCTACCAATACTCTGCCCAACCACACAACATGTAGAAGATGAGATAGGCCATCTACCCTATCTTTTTCCCTTCTCCTCCTGCCATTGTTTTATTATCCCAGTCCCAACCTCATACAAATACTTTCTGCTGAAACAGAGGTCATACAGGCCACCAGAACATCAGCCTCTAACAAGTGCAGAGACTTCTTGATGGATCAGAGTCCTAACAGGACCATAGAAGAGTACTGCCACCAACTTAGTCAGAGAATCCCTGCCCAGTAAGAGATCACACTAGACAATAGAAGTCCAGGCCCCAACTTACATGGAGACTATCTGCTTAACAATAGTCCACACTATCTGGAAGACAAGAGAAGAAAATCAGAAACAAAATATCAATCCAATAGAGAAAACCCAAGATCTTGACACCTGGACCTATAATCACCACAGCTCAGATGTTAGATTCCAGCGTAATAATACAATCAAGAACAGCCAGGGCAACATGACACAGCCAGACTCCAGCTATCCCACTATACCAAACCCTGAATATTCCAGTACATCTGAAGTATTAGAAAAAGGCCTTAAGGCCAACTTATGCAGATGATGGAGGTTTTTAAAGAATAAGTGAATAATCTCTTGAAGTAGTTGAGGAAAGACTAAGTAAAAATTGGAAGAAATGAGAGACCTTAAATGAAAATGATAAAACAAATAGAAAATTAAAGCAGTTAAAGAAAACTAATAAAACTGTCAAAGACCTGAAATAAGAAATAGAAGCAATAAAGAAAACACAAACTGGGGCAATTCATGAAATGGAAAATGTAGTTAAGTGAACAGGAACAATTATCACCAATAGAATACAAGAAATGTGTTACAGAATGGTGCTCCATGTACCAGCTGTGGGAACTGAGCAAGAGGGAAACCCCAACAAGCCTGGCCCTAGTGTTGCAGATGGTGCCCAGCGTGGGCTAAAAATATCTGTCCCACATTTTCATTATGCTATGCTTAAATGACTTGTGTATGTATGCAAATGTAAACTGTCTCTCTGTGGGGGTACAACCATTTTATTGAATAGGTAATATATACTCATTCTTAACCCAGGTTCCTGAGTAGCACTAGAGTGAGTTAGAAGACTGTGATCCAAAATGCATAATTACTGACAGCTGACTAATACCATTATTAGATTTAGCTTCAAACTGTTCCATTAATAGAGGAGAAGATGATCAAAGTACTATGAAGTTGGAATCATTTATACTTTGAAACTTCAATACTTATCTTCTTGACAAGTAAACAGAACCTTCTGATGTTAGTGATAGAAGTGCAGATTTTGATCAAAATATCTTTTTGAGACTTTCTTATTCTCTCATGTAGCATGTAACATAAATGCTATAGTTTGGAAAGACTGATATTGAACACATGGTTGGGGAGGAGAACAGAATTGGGCAGACACAGCTATGCAGTCTCCAGGGACTTACTTTCTATATTAATTTCTGAAAATTTCATGCTTTCTAAGTTTTTCCGTTTTTGTTTTTGTTTATTTGTTTGTTTATGGTCTTAGAATGATCTTCAATGATCATTTACTTATTTATAACTGGTTCTGATAAATAATTGGAAACTTCTTGATGTTTATTCAGTGTTTAATATATTCATTACCTTTGAACTCTCTTTTGTAGATTATAAATATTTATTGTTATATATTTTCTAAGTTTTGACTAGTATAATGAGTTATGAGTAAATAATTTGTTTCCAATATCCAACTCAATAATATTCTGGCAATGCATATAAACTGTATCAAATATACCAACAGAAATATACCGTATTAAAAAACATTTACTTAATGGTTTGATTATATTTGAATTTATTACTTCTGCACATTCCATACTTTTGATCATTATGTTATATTCAAACTATGTAGGTAGGACAAATTCTCTTAGGTACTACAAAGCATTCCTATTTTTGAAAACTATCTTAATTTTATATTAAAATTCTCTTAAGAAGTAACTCCTGTGGCTAGAAAGATAGCTCAGTGGTTAAGAGCACTGACTGTTCTTCCAAAGAACCCAGGTTCAATTTCCAACTACCACAGGGTGGCTCATAGCTGTCTGTAACTCCGGTTACAGGGCACCCGACATTCTCACAAACACAAACATTCAGGCAAAGAACCATTACACATAAAATTAAAAAAAATATGAATTGTTAAAAGAAATAACTCCAAAGTCTGATGAACTGTTGAAGGTCATAGCAATGTTTTCTCATCTCAGGAATCTCAAGTATCCTCAGTAATTTTCTCTATACTCCTGTGACCCTCCTTACCTTTGAAGACAAGATGGAAAGTGTTGCCAGAACACTTTTTTCCTATTCTTTCCAAAGTGTGCTGGATGTAAGGTAAATATGATTCTACTTCAGTTACCTAGAGAGCTAGATTGTAATCTATTATTTTCTCTTTCAAAATATTGAAAGACTTTGGGCATTATTCTCCCTTCTTAGTTCAAACCTGACTGTTAAATTTAGCAAAACTCACTGCTGTTTCTGACTTAGAAAACAAAGGAAGGGTCTAGATGCAAACAAAATTTTGACAGACCCTCTATTAGTATATATGATCTATGGCCCATTTCTGAATCTACATCACTCTGCTTAGGACATATAATAAGTATTATATTAGACTTGAGTTGGGTTGTAAGCAGATTGGTTATTTACATCTTGGTCTCTTAAGTGTCTTAGCTATCATGGGATATAGGCCAACATCTTTGCAGAGAGTCCATGTGAATTCCAGTAGCACCCTACCTCATATCTGTCTCGTATATGTTATATGTAAAGCCAAGCTTAGAAACCAACACCACCAACAAGCAAAGAGGAACTTTAAGTCAAAGATGGATAAATGACTGATTTGTTTAAACCAGTCCATAATTTAGGTGAGGCTAGAAGTAGTAAACATGAGCATGTTATATAGTTTCTACTCTATTCCATTCATTTATCAAAGAATATCAGCTAATCTGTTCTTGTTCTGTAATTCTGACATATCTTAAAAGAAGAAATGCTAGCACTGTGGTTTGTTGTGAGGCTGTTCCTTTCTGTAAATACTTTTCAGTGCAATAGCCTTTTACTTTTCAGAGAAATCTATGTAGCCTTGTAAGCTGAATGAAAGATATTATTCATTTCAGCATAATAATGCACTATTGCATACAATATTTGGTCAATCAAGTCCGCTTCTTTCATCTTATCAATTAGTAATTGATATTTAACTGTCCAATACATATTTTATTTCTAGGAAATCCCTTTCATATTTAACTCTAGAAAAACATTAATTATAAGTTGTTATTGTCCTTGTATTCACCTTTGAAATTGGGTTATCTTTCTGCTTATCTCAAAGTTCTCATGGTGAAGACTTATTAGAAGCATGGAATAGTGAAGTGTATAGCACAATTGGCTCTAGCACAAAGCCTGGACATTCCGCAGGAATGTCCTCTGTGGCTGACCCTGACAGCAAAACTAATGCATTGCATTTCCCCCAGAGCTCCACCACCTGAATGTTCATGGAAGGAAGTTTCAAAAACACAATTTTGTTAAGAATTTTCCTAACGTGGACTCTCTGCTGATGCAAAAATCTCAATCAAGCCAAAGCACACCAAGTCAAATTAAAAAATATCCAGGTTTAATGGGATTCCTGTGCTCTCGGGTGGCCCGGAGGGGGAACTGAGAAGCCCCGATCGTGACCACCATGGGGAAAGGAAAGAGACCATGAGGAGACTTTCTGAGAGAGCAGTTTAAATAAACTGGGGGAGTGGTCAAAATTTTGGCAGGCTGTCCTGACCCTCCTCCGGGGAGGAGTCAAGGTTTGGTGGGCACAGGGACAGGAATTCCAAAGATGGAAGCCAGAGACAGGGACTTACAGATTTCTCAAGACTGAAACTAAGATTCTCCACTTAGCTTAAGATACTTGTTTTCTTCCTGTCTCCTACTGTTTCTAAAGGAAGCGAAAAACTCTACACTTGGGGACATTTTATACAGAGATTAATGACAGTCCAGCAAGCACATACATTTCCAGTTGATGAAACGTTTGTTAAAAGGTGTTTGCCAAGGATCTCAATACAAGAGACAGGATGTTGAAAACTTCCTGACATAGAGAATGACCTTCAGAAGTCCTACATGGGAGCATCACTCTTTTTTAATTGCCCCAGAGTGAAAATGTGTCTGTACACTTTGCTCCTGGCTCATGTGTACTGGCACCAATTCCCTCACTGCTTTTCCAGGTTTATCGATCGACCTCTACCATGGAATGAATCTTTTATTTTTTATTTTTCTTTCACTGTGTGCACCTATCCCAGTTCCCCTTCCCTCCCCTTCTCCCACCTTTCCCATCCCCCTATCCTACCCCTATCAACTCTTCAGAGTAGGTAAGACTTCCCTTGGGGAGTCAATGAGGTCTGGCATATTAAGTTGAGGCAGGACCAAACCCCTCCCCACTGTATCAAAGCTGAGCCAAGTATCTTACCATAAGGAGTGGGCTCAAAAAATCAGTGCATATACCCGAAAAAAGTACTAATCCCAATGCCAGTGGCCACCCAAACAGATCAAATCACTTAACTGTCACCCACATTCAGAGGGCCTAGTTCTGTCCCATGTTGGTTCCCTAGATGTCAGTCCTGAGTGTATAAGCTCCCACCAGCTCAGGAAAACTGTGTGGTATTTCCCACCATGATCTTGATCCCCCTTGCTATATGATCCTTCGTCCTTCTCTTCAACTTTTTCAGAAAATATATAAAATATTTCTATGCTTTCAACAAAACTTATAAAAGTACAGTTTTAAAATCTGCTAGTTTTTCTTTGGAATTTTCCCAAATGCCTATCAAACTAGAACTCAACCAGCCCAAACACAAGTGAATATAATCTTATTCAGAAACATATGGCCGGGCGGTGGTGGCGCATGCCTTTAATCCCAGCACTCGGGAGGCAGAGGCAGGCGGATCTCTGTGAGTTCGAGACCAGCCTGGTCTACAAGA
>NW_004949107.1:2347867-2361263 GCF_000317375.1 Microtus ochrogaster
AAAAAAAAAAAAAAAAAAAAGAAACATATGTATGTTCATGTGCTTTCTGGTGGGAATCTCTTCTTCCTTCTCTCTATTTCTTACACAGGCATATGCAATACATGACTTACTATTCTTTGGTTGTGTGATGATTTGCTGTATCTAGTACTAGATAGTAACTTTCTTATCAATATGAATATAATTTTTAAGTTTGAAAGTATGTAAACTAGAATTATCCAAATAATAATATTACTATATAAAATAATATATATAGTACCTAGAATAAAATATAAAAAGTCACATAGAGTTTAAAGAAATTTATTGTTTTGTGTCATATTATCTTAATTCTGATACATTTTAATGATAAAAGAATTTTAAAACAAGTTTAATTTCCCTTGTTAACTTTTCATTTAAATTACCCACTACTCTTCATAATAAGCAAGCATATCTTGAATTTAGTTTACTTTTTCATCACTATGTTTATTATCTTCAAACAAATACCCAACTTAAGAAATAAACTCTAGATATAAATCACTGCTCATGATGCACAGACGTCATGTATAAGAAAGTTTGTTAGAGAGTTTCATTTTGTGGAGAAAATGCTTTGGATTTCTTCTGTTTTAATTAATTTATTTATTTTACTTCCCAACTGCAGTTTCCCTTCCTTCCTCTCCACCCATTCCCTTCACCTCCTCCCTCCATCAATGCAGTCTTCTTCCTTTTCTGTTCCCAAAGGATAGGCATCCCATGGGTATCAACAAAGCATGGCATATCAAGTTGAAGTGGGACTAATTCTTCCCCTTGTATTAAGGCTGGGCAAGGCAATCCAGTATGAAGGATAGGTTCCTAAGAGCCTACCAGAATATTAGGGACATCACCTGCTCCCACTGATAGGAGTTCCATATGTATAATTGTATAGGTATGTATATATGTACAAAATTTATATTATACAAATTTACATGTATATTGCACATATTATATATATATATTTAATGTGCGTATGGTGTGTGTACATGAGTATGCACATGTGTATGTGTGTGTGTGTGTGTGTCTGCATGCGCGCTTGTGTATGTGTGCATATAGCTATATGGCTAATAAAGATTTGGAAAGAACCATTGAAAACACCAAAATAAATGACAGAGAAGAAAGCTTAAGAGTGAATTTTGTGAGAAAGGAATGTTCATGCTACCGAAGTCAGAGAACACTTATAAAATCGTGGTAAAGAAGAGTGAAACCATCCTCTTGCCGTTATGTGCTTCATGTTCTTATGAATAACCCCACCAAAATAAAGCTTTCGTTGTCCTCATTGTCTAAGTTTTCAGGGTTTTGTAAATCTAAATTTATTAAAAGTTTTATTTTCAAATTTTTTTTCTATGTATGTCTTTTTAAATTCTAAATGTATCTTACTTTTATCATAGTGTATAATGCTGTTTTTATCATAGTGTATAATGCTGTTTATAGCAAAGATATCCTATAAAATATGATGTATACATAAGACATTCTCTATGACCAATTGGTTAAAGTAAGCTAATAGTGATTTTGACTGGCAGAAAACAGGAACATTATCAGGTAGAGTATTTTAGGATGCCAACATCCCTGCACGCAAATAAGCCATAGCCAACTTACCACTCTTTCTGAGAGTAAAGCATCTGGTTTTGTATGCTTAATTAAAATAAATGTATCTCTTCATCCCTTAGAAGTAGAAAAAGACAGTAGAAAAGAAACATAATAATATCAGTCATCATCATTATCATCAGTCACAATCCATTTATGCTTGCAGGGAGCCCGCAAGGTGCTTTTAATTTAAATGAAGTGATAGTAAAAAAATGTACAACAAGGAATTTATCAATTTATGTTGGTTATTTAAGTTGTTTCTTGTCTACTTTAGCTGAGATAGAAACAAAATCTTCATGCTGTATCCCAGCTCTATTATAAAGATATTGCACACTGAATCTGTGATAAACTCAAATCTACCTACTTCCTGTACGCACTACTGAGTCCTCATGTGCTCACTGAAACTAAGACTTGTCTTATAATAAGTTATTGTTTAAAATAAACATAAAAATTGGAAGTCACCCCGAAAGACATCCTCAATAAAGGTTACCACAGAACACAGGAAATGATTATCACTTTTATGTGGTGAAATCCTTATGTCACCTCTGGTATTCTGAGCCTGTGACAGGGGTACCACATTCCAATCTTCACAGCAACCCTAATAAATGGTATTAATATTGCTTCTACACACTGCTTTTGTTTTTTGTTTGTTTTCCTTTTAGATTCTTCCTTATCTTTATTGTAAGAATTTTAAAGATAACCTCATCAAATCAGTATAACCTAGAACATGTCATTTTTTCACTTCATGGCCTGTCCCCTTGGATTATATGGAATGCTAGTGGAATGAGAAATTTTCCATGTTTGTAGAAAGTCTATAAAGGAAGGCCTTACTGATAAAGCATGGGCCATTCATTATCTGTTTTAATTTGGCTAGGTAAGCCAAGGATAGCAAAGGATTGTAGGATATGGCTAATAGCATGTTTGGATTTCTCTCCAGCATGTGCCAAAGCCCAACAGGCTCTGGAGAAGGTATCCACTGGAAGAAAACTATATTTAAGCTTTCTGAATGGAGAATAATATGTAACATCAATCTGCCAGAGATGGTTAGGGTAAAGCCCCCAGGGATTGCTCCTCAGATTTTTGGAGGGGAGGAACCTTGAGGAAAGACTGACAGGACTTACAAGTCCAAACAATTTGTTTTGAGGTCTTTAACTGCTACCTGTGGGAACCTATGTTTTAGGCCCCTCCAGTTAACGTGGGTTAAAGGTGGAAATGTGTGGCTTCCATAGCAAGATTGCAATGAGGCATGGAAGCCACGTGATCAGCCAGCTAATTTCCCCTGGCGAGAAATCCAGTCAAGTTCTGGTAACTTCTAAGATATTGTAGAAAGATCGGATTAATTCTTTGTTTAAGTAGGAGGCAAGCTTGTATCATAAGAGGGGATATCGGCTTGGAGTCTAGTTTGATATGGGCCTCAACTAGTTTAGGCAAAAGATTTACAACATAGAGGCTATCAGAGAATAGATGAAATGGCTCTGGTATGGAATCCAATGCCGTAATAATGGCAAACAATACTTTAAATTGTGCAGATCCCTCTACCTCATGGGAAATTGGTTTGATAGGCATTGGCTTCTCTCCCCTGTGAGAGAGGTGGGAATACAACGAGGGAGACTCCCGAAAATCCCCCCATTAGTAAAACTGTAAGAAAATCTGGGTTGAGTTGAGATAGAAAATGTTTAGGAGGCCTCCACTCCAGTCGAGAAAAGGAGCTCATCCATTTGTGAGGGACATAATGGCAATCAGTTTTTCCTGAGAATCCATCAAGGGCTCCGGTATTTCTACTATTATTTCTCTGAAGCCAGGTGAAATCAGTGATTTTAAATGGAACAATATGGAAATGAGGTTCTGTGCCAAATGTCCTGACTGATATATCCGTGCCTTTAATGGTGCAATTGGCTGATTGGTCATGGGATAGACCCTGGGAACTCTGCCCACTGAAAGGTGAACCCAATGAATAGGCTCCCCTTCCTGCGCTAATAATTTGCCACACAAGGTTTCCCCAGGAAAGACATATAGGAAAACAGGTTGGTTAGGATCAAAGCTCCTCAGGGTCGCCGTGTCAATGGCCTATTGGACCTGAGGTAAGATCTACCGATGGTGAGAGGGTAAAATAACTTGGGATGAGAGATTGAGGCCCCTTAGGAGTTCAAACAATGGAGCCAACTGTTCTGTGGAAACAGATATCCATAGCCTTATCCAATTTATTTCTCCTATTACCTTTTGGAGCTGAGGTAGCTTATATGAATTCTGAATGTGTAATTGGGGGTTGGCTGGAGAAACTGAAACATGGAACAAGATGGAACCCAAAATTTTAAAGGGAATGCTAGACTGAAATTTATCTGGAGCCACACTGAAGTTATTATCCCTTAGAATGGCAAGGCAATTAGTTGTGAGGTCACGAAGCCCTGAAGAAATAGGGCTTCCTAAAATAATATTAAGAAAAAGACATCCCATAAGTACGGCCCTGGCCAGATTTCTCCAGTCTCAGGCAGTACAAAACTGATGGACTAACCCCTGGAGGATGGTTTCTGCCCAGGGTAAATTTGCCTCATCTTCAGCTACAGCTTTCTTTAAATCCTTAAGATTCTGGGCTTCCCAAGGGTACCAGACATTAGGCAGGTTACCTCCTGGGTTAACATTTACAGGAAACAGGTGTGCCATTTCTCCCTCTGTGGCTCTGGAAGAAACTACCTCCCCTGGAAATCCGGAAGCAGCAGCTTCCCTCCTAATGCTCCCTCCCCAGTCTGAAGCTGGGGGACAGAGGGGACTCCCCTACAAGGAAGGTCCCTCCTGCAGCAGAGCAGAGGGCCAGATAGTGCTCGAAAGGGGTTTGTAGGGGGCTCGCCAAGGGGTGCTGTAAAAGGGGTTTAGGGGTGAGTACACGAACTCAGTTCCAAAGTAGGATTTATTGAACTAGATTCCAAAGCAGAATTTCGTTTAGTAAAGAACTGTCCCATTTTTAATGGGGGTATACTCACCTCCAGACCAACTACCCATCAGCAATTCTTCAGTATAAAGTTACGGTAACAACAAAAGTGATATTGGTTCAAGAGCAGACAAGTCATAAGTGATAGGGAGGCACTCCAGACACATACTACTATTGGAACTGAGCTTTTACATAGGAGCAACAGCTACAAAATAGAGATAATACAGCAATTAAACAAATTGTACTACAATAGAGATACATTTTATGAAAAAAGAAATATATATTTTAAAAGTTCATAAATATATATGTGTGTATATAGTGACAGTTCATATATATGAACTTAAAAATTATATATTATCTAATAAAGATATATAATGTATAAAATTTAATTACACATTAAACACACAAAGAATTATAAAATAAAAGACTACCAAATCTCTAGAGTTAGCACTGGAGCAAATGCTCTTAGCCTGGATTTGGCAATGAAATCTTAGATAAACACAAAAACCACAATCCAGAAAAGAAAAGAATCTTTGATGCAGCAAATTTTAATATACTTTTAAAACATCTACTCTGTGAAGACCCACAAAGAGAACAATAGATAAATTAATTAATTAAAACACACACTGTGAGAAGTTTGCAAACCCATACCTAAGGTGCTTACATATATAATGCATAAAAGACTTAAAGCCCAGTTATACACAAGTGAACAAACCTCTGATAAATAGAACAAGAGACCTTGCACACCTTACATGACGCACGCATGGAAAACAAGCGTAGGATACTCAGCACAACTGTCACCAGCAAATGTCAGGTCTACAATTACCATTTTAGAGTGACTAAAAACTGAAGTTCTAATAAAAGAGTTGCCACGTAGCTGCCTAAGAAGACAGATGCTCTTATGGGGTAGGAATGAACAGGTTTCTTTAGGTCCCAGGCCATCCTGATCTACATTGTGAGTTCCAGCCCAGCATGGGCTAAACAATAAAACCCTATCATTAAACAAAATCAACGAACCAAAACAAGCAACAACAACAACAACAAAAAAGAAAACCAACAAATACACATCAAACAAGCCAAAAAGATTAATAATATGGAGAAATAAGGAGTGTAAAGATGCCACATGTATACTTGGATTTTTTTCTAGATGTGTGTATGTGTTGTAATGAGTTGAGTTTATCAAGCAATCTCCAATTTATATTTCTGATACAAGCTCTCACACTGAAACTCAGGATCACTGATTTAGCAAAATTAGTTGTACAGCAGTCCCTAGATTTCTCCTCTCCCTGAATATCCATCATTGTCATTACAAGCATGCAACATCACACTTACTGTTTTTAAAATGCAGATTAAAGTTATCTTCTCATGTTTACCTATCAAGGACTTTGCTTTCTGAGCCATTTCTCCTGGCTGTAAAACTACTCTATATTAATGTAACTGAAAACAGAAGGCAGGTTAGAGCTTGATCACTTCATTTCTTAAGTTCATAGGTAAAATTAGTGAAATAGTACATAGACTACATTCTCCAGTACACAATGGTGAATAATGGGGTAAAAGTTAGTATGCAAAAGCTCCAAAGACAGAATTCCATTTTGCTAGAGTTGATTATTATTATTCTTAGTGGTTTAAAAAATGGAGAGATCAATTCTTTCAACTTGATTTATCCCTAATATTGGCAGAGGGTGACCAAATTTTCTACAAAGCCGTGCTCATATTTAATGACTCCATCTCATGGTGCATCTGTTTGCCTGTGTACATATTTGACAGCAAGAGAATATTATAAAGAGATATGTTTTCACTAGTAACTATTTTTTCTTATTTTAACTGTCTTCATATTATGATGGGAATTGTCGTTCCCAAGAGTGAAAATAAAGATAATAATTTAGGATACAGATATTGTTATAATACTTCCCTGAATCTGAAGTGTAAACATGCACTTCTACACTTCTAGAGTGGTATGGTATCTCTACGTACAGAAAGCTAAAAGGACTTTGAGGGGTGCGTTGAAGATGTGTACTAAACACACAGTCAGGAGAATGTTCTCAGAAGCATTAAGAACCAGCACATCATTTTGAATACCTTTACAGTAAAGCTCAGAGAGTCCCTAGAATGTTGACCAAAACTGACTGATATTCTTGAAAAAGAGGCATTTTGTCAAAGAAAGAGAATATTGATTCTTAAAGTAATAAGCAATGCTTTTTAAGACTATTATGAACTAATCAACAAACAAATGAAGCTTTAATTTCAAATGATAGTTTTTCATAAAAGATAACTCCAGAAGGCTTATGTTATCATAAGTGAATATGGCCAGGATTGGTTCTTGGAATATCCATAATTGTGAGCAGGATGATAGTTAAAGAGAAGACCACAATGAAATGGCCAGGAACTGTATTTCCTCATGTCATTGTGTTCACTCTTGACCCCTAATTAAAGTTTCAGATATTAAAACATTTGTGAGAGTTAACATTCTCACATAGAGCAATCAAATAACATACTGAAGAAAGACATCCAAAGGCATTGGTTTATCCTTTATTTTTCAATTATAATACAACATAGAGCAAATGCATACGAATGGAACAAAGAACCCATACAAAATCACTAATATGTGAAGGTAAGTTTACTGAACAAATTATAGTGATGTACTATAGTTGTTTCTGCATTTATATTACTAGCTGTGTGAAAAAGAGGACATTGCAATCATTTACATGAGCTTATATGTACATAGACACCACAATAATTTGCAAATAAGAAAATAAAATTTGCTTCTGAAAATTGAACAAGAGAATGCACAAATAATTTTCATAAATAGAAATACTTAGCTTCTGAAAAGACAGTAATTTAGAGACCAAAGTGAGACTAGTGTATAATTTAGCTGACAAATGTAGAGAAATAAAACACCACTTAGAAGCAAGAATGCTGTTGTCTTGGGAAACAAAACAAATGCATAAAGAAAGCCAATGTTAAGACCCTCTTGAGAAGGTCATTTGCATTTAAGGCCCAGACACAAATATCAGTTCATCTTCAGCATCCACTTTAAGATTCCAGTACAGCTTTTGAGATGTAATGCAGCTCTTTCAATCATACAATATCTTCCTCTTCTATCAGAATTTATTTGCACCACATATTCAAATAAAGGTCTATGTGTATTTCATCTACAAGGAGACAGAATATTTATCACATTACTCTGCAGATTGTTACTAGCTATTTTAGTTTAAAATTAATGCAATGATAAGCAAGGTTATGAAATTATGTGTTTCAGCATTCTCATGATCACAGATTTTTCTAAAATGTGGGGATTTTACTTACAGTGACTTATGAAATCATAAGATAAACAACCAGATGGTGTGACTCTTGGTAACTCATCCAAATCACTCTGCATCTAATTTCCGCCAACATCATTGGGTGTTTCTACAATCAAAAGGTTGAATGACATTACCGTGCCTCTGAAAACAAAGAAGTAAAGAAATTCTTCAAATAAAATGAACTTAGCCATAATTTTATAAATAAAATGAATTAATTAGCTATGGAATGCATTACATCAAGTTTTAATAAAATTGCTACAAAATCAAATACAGTGTGGAAATTGGTCCAGCATTCCTCCACACTCAGTAATATAAAAATCCATACAGAGATTGAATCAATACTGTCCACCGACACTGGAATGGAGAATATTAAATCTAATGTTATTCTCTAGATTACATGCATTGATGATACACTTGGAAACCATATTTTATTTAATATTAATAATTCCCTCAAATATTTGCTCTTTCAAGAACTTATATTACCTTCATGGCTCTTATCAGGTTTCAGGAGAAAATGTATTAAGATTGGAGATATGCTGGAAGTAATAACATTTTCATAAATGTGAAATATAAATCTCATAAAAACTATGGAAATAAGCTTATGAATTTCACCATACTATTTATACATGGCTACATTATTTTGAGTAAAAAAAAGTTTAGCCTCATTAATCCCAATGTGTTTTAATCCATATTTCTGAGAAGTAAATATTTATTTTTTATTGTGGGGTCAAAGTAGTTTCTAATATATATCTGAAAATCCATTTCAAATAGTAAAATGTGAGACTTTCTGAAATTTTTGTATATACTTCATACCCTGGTAAGCTAAATGGTTATTCTACTTGTGGCCAAACATCTCAGAAGAAGGTAATGATAATGATGGAGCTTATTATTTTTGTTGTTCAGAAATTACGGTTTCAGTTGGTTATTTTTTTCTTACTGTTTCTTGATGATTTATTCAAGTAGTCTGTACTTTGAAATGTCTTTATACGACCACAATCCACAACATCTGAGACCGTAATGAAACCACTGAAATTCTTGTCTTGTCATTGTCCTCAAATGGAGTTCATTGAAAATGACAATCCTAGGCAGTTTGCTACAAAGGCTGGGGATACAAAAGTAATTAAGGACATCAAGCTCCCTTCCCCAGCCTGCTAGATTGTGCTGGCTATAGGTAGTAGCCCGGTGTATAAGCAAGACAAAACAAGAACTTGTCTAAAGTAAATGTAACTTTTTCAAGTAAAATCAGAAAATTTCCTGGTCACAACTTGTGTTATATCAATCAATAAATAACGTGAGCCTCAAAATTTTAAAATAATTCTATGAATCCACAGTCTGAGTTAAAACACTCTGCATAAAACTTAATATATCACTCCCCAAAACAAGATGCCAAAGACAGAAGCAGGTCAGCTTCTATACAACAAAGTAAGTGAAATTAAAGGAGTAATAACTCTAAAAATAAATAGAAAACTAGACAGAAAAGTAGAAACCATCGCAGATGATGAGTGTGTTTGTCATGTGTGATGGGAAGCAATCTAAAAGTGCCAACAGGAGAGCAGATCTAGCACTGGAAGCAATAGTAGTCCATTGTCCTGTATCAAGGATGTGCTTAGGATTTTATCTCAAAAAATTAAATCGTACAACCCTAACTTGAATTTCGGGTTTACCTAAGAAAAGAAGAAAATTCCATATCAGCTTCTGCATAAATCTGCAGATTCATTTTGTTATTTGAAAGAATTGCAGATTTTCTTTTATTCCTAGTATGATGAATAATGATGAAACAGTCCTGAGAAGTTAGTGCAGGGGAGATTCCAAATGTCTCTGAGAAAGTCAGGCTATTGACCATGAGGAAGAAAAAAAAAATCACAACTACCTTTCTTGGAAAAAAAAAATGCTTTCTAACGTGCAAACATGTAGGGAGCAGAAAGTCGAGCGAAGTCCTCAGGGAATGGGTGTTACTGACATAGGAAGACATTTCAAGAACCCAGAAGCCTCATGCTGCGAGGGAAGGCGAAGCCTCATGCTGCGAGGGAAGGCAAAGCCTCCTTCCTCAAGGAACTGACCAAGTTCAAGTGTTGAAGTGGTGCTGAAAAATGTCCACCACAGAGTTCTCATTCTTGGGTGTTTACAGAATGAAGTCTGATCTCCTACAGAGACAGTTCCAAATGAGACTGACTAAAGCTGTCTTCTTGAACCAGCTGTGTAGTGATAATTCATTTGTGTTTTAATAAATAAACCTGGCCTGAAGATCAGAGTCAAACAGCCCCACCTGTCAGCCGTACAGACCAGGCAGTGCTGATACACACCTTTAATCCCAGTAGCCACACTAGATTCCCATAGATACTGGGCAGTGCAGTAATGCATGCCTGTAATCTCTGTCCTGGAGAGGAACGTTGGAGGGGAGGAGACTGCTCACAGATACAGTCTCATGGCAGGATCCCCATTTTGGACTGAGGTTCAGTTAAGAGTCAGTGGCTAGCTGTTTTGCTTTTCTGACCTTCAGTTTGAACTCCAATATTTGTCCCTGTGTTTTTATTAATTGTGCTTCATAGTTGTATGCCTTAAACCACCCTGCCTTCTTGGTCATCTCCATGTAATAACCCTGCCCTCTTGTTCAACTGTATGCAGTAATCCTGCTTGCCTCTTCAACTCCATGCAATAGTCATACAAAGTTTCCAAGGTGCTTTGGTTTCTCCATAAGAGATTCGAGACCATCCAAGCGATAGTGGCGCAAAACGGCCAGTGGTAGCACAGACCTTTAATTGCAACACTTGGGAAGCAGAGACTGGTCTACAGAGTGAACAGAGTGAGTTTCAGGATATCAGAACAGTCAGGACTGTTTCACAGAAAAACTCTGTCTGTCTTGAAGAACTAAAAAATAAAAATTATAAAAAGTGGAGGGAAAAGATTCAAAACCATCTAATCCCAGCACTTCAGTATATCCAGGTTTCTGTGTGTCTCTGTCTATGCCTGTATGTCTGTCTGTCTTTTCTTCATCACCCTTCTATCCCAATCAGTTCTGTCCTTAAAACCATGTGGGACATGGTACACATATATCTAAGATTGAACTGTAGCTATGGATATATGTGAGAGATACAATACCACAAATAGGGAATAGGGATGCATTAATAAGAATAAAAACTCACCTCTAGTGACACACTGCTTAAACGAAAGCCACACATATTCTAGCAAGGCCACAATTCCTAGTCCTTTCAAATAGTGCTACTTCCCAAGCATTCAATTACATGAGCCTGTGGGGACCATTTTTATTCAAACTACCACCCCATCCTAATGTAATTCCTATTTGTGGAATAAAAATTCTGAGTAGGTAATTAGTCATTTTTGTACATGTATATGTATATGTGTGTGTGTTAATCTATGTGATCATGCATGTATTTGGATACCAGAAGTCACTGTCCAGTATATGTGTATATGTATTTGTTGTGTGTGCATGCATGCATGCATGTGGATACCAGAAGTCAATGTCCAGTATACTTCCATCAATGTCCACCATCAACTTTTGAGACAGAATTTCTTCTGAATGTGGACCTCACTGATTTTTCTAGGCTAGTAGATCTGCAAGCCACATGGATACACTCTCTCTTTCCCAACCCTTCCCTGGGGCTAGAATTATAGATGTATATTGCTATGCTTAGTTTATATATGTGGGTGGTAGGGATTGAACCATAATACTCATACTTAACTCAAGAATGTTACCAAATGGAAGGAAGTAGAGATGATCATCTTTTATCTACAACTTCATTCTTGTCCCATCTGTCTCCAAGAATGGAGTGGACAGAAAGCAAAGAGTGTCAAATTGGAGGTACTTCATTTGCCAATTATGAATAAATAAGCTGGAAACTCAACAAAACATTTTTAACGTGATTGCCAAGTGAGATATAAATAAAACAAATTTTAACTTCAGGTAGCAAGAGAATGCTAGCTGAAAGCACTGCAGCTCTGAGAAGTGTTACAAAGTCAAGTGTTACAGCTCCAAGGCTCTTGGGGCTTCAGGGTGTCAGCCTGGAGCAGTCTTTTGCAGAACAAGCTAGCCAGCTGAAAGTAGGAGGTCTCTAATGGAAGTCTAGAAAAAGCTGCAGGTACAAATTGCCCTCTGCAGCTTAGGCTAGTGGGAAGTCTTAGTAGATCAAGTACAAATGAGTCATTCTGCCTGAAGCCACTGCCAGAGTTGAAAGCTGGTTCAGGTGAGTACCCTATAAAGAGAAGACTGGTGTGCAGGGTGCCTTCATTGAACCTTTTGGGTTTCTTCTCTGGTGAGTGAGTACACTGGGAGCCAGGTTCTTCAGGTTTGTACCATTAAAAAAAATCAAAAGTCTCTGGCCAGGGTCCCAGTTAGACTCAGGAACAGAACTCTGAAATCTTATTACACCCACTCCCCATAGGCTTGCCTAGCAGCTCTGATTTGGCCTGGGGAACACCTAAATTTATGGAGGTACCAGAATGCCAGCTAGGTCTTGATAATCTGGATGTGAGCATGCAAATGAGGTGAATAAATAGGACCAATCCAATTACATAAGAGCTCTCAAAAATGGTAGTTGAAGAAGAACCCTGGGCAGAACAAACATTGTCAAAAAGAAGTCCATGGTCACGTGCCTTGGTGACAGCATAGACTCTAGGAAACCTTCTGACTGTTCTTGATTGCTACTACATTTTTAACAGGCTAGGTGCTTCGTGTGGGATTCCACTCTCTATGCTGTAAATACCACTGATTAATAAAGAAACTGATTTGGACCTATAGCAAGGCAGACTTGGCTGGTGGGGGGAGTGAAAATAAACTGAATGCTGGGAGAAAGGAGGCAGAGTCAGAGCAGAGAAAAGCCATGGAGCCACTGCCAGAGACAGACACACTGAAACTTTGCGAGTAGGCCATGAGATTCGTAGTAAAATATAAAATAAAGGCGAGGGATTAATTCTAGATGTAAAAGCAAGCTGGCAATATGCTTAAGTAATTGGCCAAACAGTGATTTAATTAATACAGTTTCTGTGTGGTTATTTCAGGAGTCTGGGCAGCAAGGAAACGAACAAGTGGCCTGCTTGCAACACCTTCTGCTTGTCTACTATTTGCATTTCTTTGAGTCAGAGATTTGACTTTACTGGTGTGTGTGTGTGGGGGGGGCTTTTGTTTCATTTGATTCTGTTGCAGCAGTAAGGATTATCATTAGATTGCTCTATGAAGCTCATTTTGCTCTCAAGGCTTGAGGCTGCCTGCTCTGAGAACCCTGTTAGAAAACCCAGTATAGGAAGAGACATCTACTCCCAACTATTGTAAGAACCACTGACCTCCAGTAGTGACAATAGACAATATTTAAAGAAAAGATGTTAATTTCACTCATACTTTCAATGCTATTGGTCCCAATAGCATGGTATCAGTATATACTAGAGTTCAGGTGGCACTGTCCTGTGTCAGAGTGAAAGAATGGGGGGCCACAGTGTGTGAGTAGAAGTAAGAGAACAGAGATTACTTTATGGTAGGAGAGCTAATCCAATCACACCAGAATAAGAAATCCTTTATATCACCAAGAACTCTCTCAGTTCTCTACCTATAGCACAAATCCAT
>NW_004949107.1:2362924-2370790 GCF_000317375.1 Microtus ochrogaster
AAGCCAAGGACAATGGCACTGGGTTTTGATCCTACTGCATGAAATGACTTTGTGGGAGCCTAGCCTGTTTGGATGCTCACCTTCCTAGACCTGGATGGAGGGGGGAGGACCTTGGACTTCCCACAGGGCAGGGAATAAGGACTGAACTTCAGACTGGAGAGGGAGGGGGAATGGAGTGGGGTGGGGTGGAGAGGAGTGGGAGGAGGGAGAGCGGAGTGGGAGGAGGGGGAGGGAAATGGGAGGAGGGGAGGAAGCAGAAATTTTTTCAATAAAAAAATAAATTAAAAAAATAAAGTTTAACCTGTAAGATGAAAAAAAGGAAAGGAATTGGTAAATATCTCTGTGATATGATTTGAAGTCTTTTGGATATATGCCTAGAAGTAGTGTAGCTAGATCATAGAGTAGTTATAATCCTTAATTTTTTTGAGGAAGCTCCAGGCTGATCTGTTTTGCTACATAATAGATGTATTAAGTCTCACAAAGGAGACTTCTTCCATCCTTTCTGACATTTCTTCTCAGATTTCCTAATGACAGCCATTCTGGTTGGGATGAGATGGTGTCTCAAATTAAACTTAATATTCAATTTCTTGGTTGAAACATAATTAATACAACTCAGAAAGAGAGAAGATGGGGTTTAACCTAAAGATCCAAAAAGCAACGCAGCCAGCCACTGACTCTTACCTCAACATCAGTCTGAAATAGCGATCCTGCCTCCAGGAATCTCAGAATTAGACTGAGCCTGAGAGCTATCTTCCCATTTTATAATTCTCTCTAGGGCTGAGATCAAAGGCATGCATCACTACCCCTGGGTTTTATGGTAAGCTAGTATGTCTTCTGGGATTAAAGATGTGTGTTATTGTGGCCTGGTCTATAAGGCTGGCCATTGTGCTCTGATCCTCGGACAAGTTTTATTTATTAAAATATGATTGAAATGCCAGTATACCTGATAATGGGGGATACTGGCACATTTTAAAAATAGGTATTGACAGTTTGTGGGGTTTTTTTGAGAACTATCTGATCATGTCATTAGCCCGTTTGCTAATTGGTAGTTTTAATTCTTTGTTAAATTTTTGCAATATTTGTAAATTATAGATATTAACCCTGTAACTGAAGTATAAAAGCTAAAATTGTTCCCCCATTCTGTGTACAATCTAATTAGTATATTGATAAGATTTTGCCATGCATAAACTTTTAATTTCATATATTTTCACCTTTTTGATATGAGGACTAGTTTCTATATATTCAAGTTCTTTCATAAAGTTCCTGATTGTCTAAACATCTTGAAGACTATTTCCCAGGTTTAGTTCTATTAGGTTTCATATTTTAAATTAAAGTCTTTTATATACTTTAAGTAGATTTTTGTATAATGTCCAAGATTTGGACATTATTTCATTCTTCTGTAGGTGTTTATCCAGTTTTACCAGGACCATTTGTTAAATAGAGTATATTTTCTTTATTGGTTCTTTCTATGTCTTTTGACAAAAATTAGGTGCCTATAACTTTGTCTACTTATTTATAGGTCCTCTTTTCTGGTCAGTTGACTTAACTGTCTGTTTTCTGTTAATAGCAGGCTGTCTTTGTCAATATAGAACTATAGTATATAAGTCATGTTTTGTGACAATTCATATGTTGGCCTAGCTTATGTTGTAAATGTTGGCCTACATTATGTTGTATATTTTTATATAAGTTAGTAGGTTTTATGTGTGGATATAGCCTAAACTTTGCAAAGAAGACCAAGGTAAGGTGGTTGGATGATGAAGAAGGTTGGAGGCCAAAAGACACACTGGTCATGAAGCAAAACCTAAAGTTATTTTTTCTAGTTTCATACCAGAGTTTTGTTTTGTTTTGCTTGTTTGTTTTACTTTTCTCGTGGTAGTTATGTGAATTCAAATTTCTGGCTACTAATATAACAAGAACAATTAGTACATTCTGAAGAACTCTACCATGTGTTATTCTTTAATTCCATAATTATGAAATTTGAATTTTTTTAATTCCAATAACCATTAATACAATAGAAATTAGAAATGATTATTCATTATTTATGGGGTACATTTGTCACACTGACCCACTCAGAAATACGTGATTTGGTTTAAAAAATGTTTTGGGGGGGAGGGTACTTTTACCTATAAAAAGCCCCCCTTTTCTTTAAAACTATATCAAGTCATTATATTATAGTGTAATTTTAATATGTAATCTGTTTGTTATACATGAAATTTTGTTATTAAAATTAAAGGAAAAAACAAGTATGTAATGAAGGTGCCACCATCTCTTAATACTATTTCATCAAAGAAAATGGATTTCAGCATGCAGTTTAGAGGTTGGAAGCAACATTAGGACTACAGACAAGCCATTTGGCCAGAGGTGGGCCACTAGTCACACCTCATTCTACACAGTCTGAGCTATTCCTACAGTCTTATTCATGCAGCTTTTTACTCTATACTCAGCTGCAGAATTTCTGTAGTCCACTTACATGGACGTAGTTAAGAGCCTGTGGAAGCAGAGAAAGCTCCTTCCCTCAGTGCGTTCTCTCTTTCTGTTCCTCCTTTGTTGTCTAGATTAATTGGGATGTGTGTATGCTACGCCATTTATAAAAACTCACTTCAGCTACACAGACTAGGTAAATGAAATGGGATGGACAAAGCTCATTAATTATGGGATCGATTATATGTGTGCAAACAGTTCCAGAGGCATATTAGACAGAGACAAATGAAGTACTACAGATGTGTACAGGAAATACATAAGAGTGCAGATGCAGGAACACGTTAAGTAGCACATACTCTTGAGGTATTAACCGTTCAGCATAACTTCATGTACTAAAATGATGACTCACTAATGATTCTATCATTGGCCTCCAGACTCCCCTTTCTTGTCTGGCTGGAGTTAGTGAGATCCCCTTAGCTCAGATAAACTGTTTCAGTTGGTGCCCCCATAATGGCATTGACCACCTTGCTCATATTCTCACTCCTCCCACTCTTCACATGGACCATGGGAGCTCAGTCCAGTGCTCTGTTGAGGGTCTCTTACTTTGTTTCCATCAGTTACTGGATGAAGGTTCTACGATAACATTTAAGATATTCATCAATCTGACTACAAGGCAAGGCAAGTTTGAGCACCCTCTTCTCTATTGCTTAGGATCATACCTGGGTCATCCTTGTAGATTCCTGGGAATTGCTCTAGTGCCATGTTTCTTGCTAGTCCCATAACGGCTCACTCAGTCAAAATATCTCTTTCCTTGCTTTCATCTCTGTCCTTCCTCCATCTCGACTATCCCATTCCCTCAAGTTCTCCTCCCACGTTCCCTTCTCCTCTTCCCCTTTGACCATCCATTCTCCCCCCACCTACCTGCTCCCAATATTTTCAGGCAGTCTTATCTATTTCCCTTTTCCAGGCAGATCAATGTATGGTCTTCTTAGGGTTCACCTTATTACTTAGCTTCTCTAGGATCATGAACTATAGGATCAATACATTTTATTTTACAGCTAGTATCCACTTATGAGTGAATACATATTATATTTGTCTATCTGGGTCTAGGTTACTTCACTCAGTATGTTTTTTTTTTCTATTTCCATTAATTTGCATGCAGATTTCAAGATGTCATTGTTTTTACCATTGAGTAGTACTCCAATTTGTAAATGTGCCACATTTTCTTTATCCATTCTTTAGTTGAGGGGCATTAGGTTGTTTCCAGGGTCTGGCTAATACAAATAATGCTCATATGAACATAGTTGAACAAATGTCCTTGTAGTATGATTGAGCATCTTTTGGGCATATGCTCAATGTTGTAGGAGGCCACTTATTTGTTCCCAGCTGCTCAGCCACAAAATAACCACATAGAAACTGCATTAATTAAACCACTGCTTGGTCCATTAGCTCCATATTCTTATTGGATAACTCTTACATCTTAATTTAACCCATTTCTATTTTTTTGTATAGCACTAGGTGATTGTTGCTTCATCTGTCTGTGGTGGGGCTACATGGCTTCTCTCTGACTCTGCCTTCTTCCTCCCAGCATTCAATTTAGTTTTCCCCACCTAACTCTGTTCTGCCCTGCTATAAGTCCAAAGCAGTTTCTTTATTAACCAATGGTAATCACAGCATACAGAGGGAAGACCCACATCAGTCCAAGAGTATTGCTGTGTCCTGAGGTAGGTTGATTCCCAATTTTCATTCTTCTACATGTTGACATTCACCATTTGTTGGCGATGCCTTCTTTTTTTCCATTGTATAATTTTAGCTTTTTCTTAAAAAAATCAGGTGTTCATAGGTATGTTGTTTAATATCTGGGTCTCAGATTCAGTTCCATTGGTCAACCTGTCTATTTTTATGCCAACACCCAGAAGTTCTATTTCTGACTTCAAGCTCTATTATAGATATATGATCTTTTATCTTCCCATCACTCTGTTCTTCTGTTTTCTGATTTAACCCACCATATCAGACCACACACTTACAAACGTATGCTCTAGATTCCAAATCTTTTTTCTTCATGTACCAGAGAGCATTCTCTTGAGACTCCTTCTGGAGGAAATCACAACAAACCATCAGGAAATACCCAGATATCTGGTGTATTCACCTCTGCATTTGTTGTCTTTTATATGCTAAAACCTTCTATTCTCTTGTCTCACTAAAAATTACACTTTCTACTAAATGATAGCACTGTCTTTTTAATCTGTAGCATTTTAAAATTCTCTTTAGATTAGAGAGATATAAAATTTATTGTGTAAACTTTATATCAGTCACTTTATAAACACAGACATGCATATCAGTTAAACATTGTATCAGTTCACATGAATCAAGATATGTCAGAAAGATTAAAGCAAACAAAAACTGATGTCAACTAGACATAACCATTTTTTTTGTTTTTATTAATGGTTACTATGATTTTAGTAATTTAAACTTATTCAAGGGTAGATATTTTAAAATGACTACATTGATGTCCTCCTTGAAAACATAAATGCCTTAAAATTAGTTTTAGTGCTTCAGTAATTTCAAATTGAACATTCTGACATCTTTCCTTTGTTCTGTCATCACTATGAAAGCGAACTTCCCAGGGGTACATCTAAAAGACATGAGTGCTTTTATTCATTCAATTTCCAGTGTATATTTGTTGTAAATAGCCAATTTAAGGAGAGTGACATCAAGCCACAGAGAATCCCTAGGAGTGCTTATAGGGCTTAATTTGCAAATCAGAGCACATCAATAATTTGAAATTGTACTGAGCAATTCCTAATATTTATTATGCAATTTCTTCTAAAATACAATGGTGTAATTCAAATATATAAAATATGTGTAATTTACTTTATAATAGAAGCATAAAAAGTTTGGCTCCATATGCATATAAAAAGAGTGATAGCAAATAAATGGATTAAGTAGTTGAATATTAAGTTAACAGATGAGGAATGCTCATATTGTAATCTTCTAGGTTCAGTTTCACCATGAACATAATTGTAATCATGGATTATGAAAAAGAAGTTACTATAAATTATACTCCAGCAAAGATAACTTGATTTCCTGGCTAAATTATATTACTTCAGAATATTTAAGGATGATATAAAGCATCCTATTCATTCATTCCTATTTCAGATCTCTGAAAGTTGAACTCTTGTGACCATCAGAAATATTCTTGGAACTATGGTTGTCCTGTCACCCAGACAGTCCTTCTAAATCAAAATTTTGTCATATTTCCCTAAAATTCTGAATAAATACCTGTTCACTATGAGAATACTCTAAGTTTGAGCCATTGTCCTTCATAGGGGTCAAAGGTATGATCTCAAAAGTAAGCACCATTCTATTATAAGTAACTATATTAGAAAATACAACCTACATTTATAAGTGAGTGGCAATTTTGTTCTTACTGCATCTGCCAGATCCTGTGCTAAGGGAAAATGACAAAATTGTGTGCCATAGCAGATACTAAGTTCCCCCCAGGGAATTTATAATCTAGTGGAGTGACAGATGAGTGTTAAGTAATCACATACTTTAAAGTGGTAACTGCCATAGAGCTATGATAAAGATATTAGCACATTATGAAAGAAAAGGAATGAGGATTTAATATTATGTAAGAAATATGGATATGGCTGCCTGGTTGACTATTGAGTGAGTGACTAAGTTAGTCAAAGAGCAAGCTATATTTGAAGATGGTAACTTGACTAACCCTAAAGAGTGATGGAGCACACACAGGAAATAGTGATGTAAGTGTGTGGGACAGATGGGGAATGGCATATAGAAAGAAGGAGAAACTGTGTCAGCAAAATGTGACTTGAAAGAGAACTTGTTTTTAAGACGTCCCCAGAGAGCTGGAAAGAGATTCAGACTTGGAAAATATGACAACTTATATTTTTTTTAATAGCCAACTGAAAGTCTTTATTCCAACCAGCTAGGAGTAACTCTGGTAGTGGAGACTCATGTAGCCCCAAGCATCAAGAGCAAGGGGCTATTAAAGCAAGAAAAAAAAAACATTCCGTTATTTCTGTTATCTTGCTCAGCAGATGTAGGGAGAGGTTTTGCCTAAGACAGCAGTTTAACATAAGCCAAAATAAGCAGTTAGCTTCAGGGAGAAGCTTGCACATGGGATGCCACCTTGGAATTATTGTTATTAGTAGGCTAGCAAGATCAGATTATTTTCCATTTGGTACCTGAAGAAATAAAAAAAATACACCAATGAGCTTTATTATTATATGCAGTTTAACAAATCAGTATTATAACAAAAAGGCATGCAAATGAAATTGCTTTTGTGGTGATTAATTCTATTGACAACTGTCCTTTCCAGATATGATGGGCTCTACAAACATCACAACATCCCAATATTCACAATACTAATGGGCATGCTTCTAACAAATCATCATTTTTCTTTTTTTTCAGTATTTCCAATTTAGCTATTGAAAAAAGTCTAACTTATATGATTCATGTATACATGAATTTTCCTCCTAGAAGTAAATCTATAAAAGTAGTAGGTTAAGAGTATCTGTGTTCTTTATGTTAAATTTACATATGAAATTAAAGTTTCTTCTGAAATACTGGATCAATATAGTCTCCTCTGGCTTGAGACTGGGAAGAAAGGCCTTAGATTCAACCTTGTGTTTTAGTGAAAAATCCCCAGGGTCACTTGACAGTGTGTGCTGTTGGCTTTCAAGTGCTCAACTTTAATTCCCTGAAGCACTACCATACATCATTCAACAACTCTCAAAAAAACATTCTGTGCTTTGTTGTTGCTGGAAAACACCCTTTAATAATATTTTAAATGGCAAGATTTCATGTGCTGATTTTACTGCTTCGTTTAACATAGGCAATATACAGAACTATTTCCAGTTTAAAATAAACAATGTAACACAGAAACTAATAGACAAAAGTCTTTGCAAAGTCATAGAATATATAAGTACTGTGGTTTATTTCTTTAAAAATGCATTTTGATGGAGTTCAAATTGATACATGATTTGAAAAGAAATCTTTAAAATGTCAAGGGCAAATTACTTCTCATGAATGTCACATATTCTAGATATCTCCAAAAGCCATTAAAATCACATTTTATTAGGTTCTCCAACACTGTTCATGCAAATAAAGAAATAAAAAGCTTAGATACTGATGCTGACAGTACTTCTCCATGCTCTTTTGAATTCTCTGTCAAAAAAGAGTAATAATTGCAATTAGGACGTTAAACAATCATTTTAGTGATAAATTCTTACTGAGAGATTGACCATTATGTAGTTAAACATGAAAAACAAACATGTGACCTGTACCCTTCTATAACATAGAATCTCTTGTTAATAAATAATATTTGAGTAGTACTCTAAAGTGTATATATTCCACACTTTCTTCATCCATTCTTCCATTGAAGGGCATCTAGGTTGTTTCCAGGTTCTGGCTATTACA
>NW_004949107.1:2372305-2375598 GCF_000317375.1 Microtus ochrogaster
GAACAGTCGCTCATTCTAAATGTCCTATAATTTTGGTGAATGTCCTCAAAAGGCCTATTAACGGATATATTGTCCTGTAGAGTCTTGAAAGAATTTATCACATTTTGGAAAGTAATGATGGGTCTGGAGAGATGACTCAGAGAGTAAGAGCACTGACTGCTCTTCCAAAGGTCCTGAGTTCAATTCCCAGCAACCATCCATAATGAGATCTGGTGCCCTCTTCTAATGTGCAGGCATACATGAAGGCAGACGACTGTATAGATAATAAATAAAAAAAAATCTTAAAAAATAATAAAAGAATTGAAAGAGTTTCTCAGTTCATGACCTCAAAGGAAATGATGAGACCCTGATTTCCTCTAGGTTTCATAAATAATATAGTAGGTATTTTTCCCCTTATGTGCTGGGACCATTATGTGTTTCCTTTCTCGTATCCCAAAGGAGTGGGAATCTCAATAATGGAATAGAACCTCTAAAACCATGATCACACAAAAGCTTTTCTCCTCTGATTTGCCTGAGGCATTTCACTGTAGTGACAGAAAATGCACTAATACTTTGCACCCCTCTCGGTCCTGACTTCCTTGTCAGTGTAGTGGTTTCTCAGGAAACTAGGAGTCAACCTACCTCAGGACCCAAAGATATATATTGGAAATATAACCAAGAGATACCCAATCATACTACAAAAACACTTGTTCAACTATGTTCATAGCAGCACTATATATAATAGCCAGAACCTGGAAACAACCTAGGTGCCCTTCAATAGAAGAATGGTCAAAGAAAGTGTGGAACATATAAACTTTAGAGTTCTACTCAGCGGTAAAAAACAATGACATCTTGAATTTTGCATGCAAATGGATGGAAATAGAAAACACTTTTCTGAGTGAAATAACCCAGAACCAAAAAGATGAATATGGTATGTACTCACTCCAAAGTGGATTCTATCCATAAATAAAGGACATTAAGCCTATAATTCGGGATCCTAGAAAAGCTAAATTAGAAGGTGAACCCAAAGAAAATCATATAGTTATCCTCCTGGATATTGGAAATAGACAAGATTGCCAGACAAATGTTGGGTGCACGGGGGTGGGGATGGTGTGGGTGTAAAAGGAGATGGGGAGAGAAAAGGGAGAAGGGGAGGTTTGGGGAGAGCTTGGGGGAATGGGATGGTTGGGATGGAGGAAGGGTGGATATGGGAGCAGGGAAGTAGATATCTTAATTAAGGGAGCCATTTTAGGGTTGGCAAGAGACTTGACTCCAGAGGGGTTCCCAGGTCCAAGGAGATGTCCCCAGCTTGTTCCTAGGACAGCAGAGGAGAGGGTGACTGAACTGGCCTTGTCCCATAGCCACACTGATGAATATCTTGAATATCACCATAAAACCTTCATCCGGCGATGGATGGAGATAGAGACAAAGACCCACATTGGAGCACTGGACTGAGCTCCCAAGGTCCAAATGAGGAGCAGAAGGAGGGAAAACATGAGCAAGGAAGTCAGAAGCAAGGCATCTTAACAACTGGCTTTGAGATGCATTTGGGTTTCTTTAATTGGTTCCAAGTACAAGATAGAGTCACAACAGAAGAAAAACTCGCAGCCATGAACTAGATACTAGACACCCAAATTCCTACTGCACACTGCCTGGACCTTCTAAGCTGACTTGTCCAGGTTTGCAGCCAGCTGCTCTCGTCAATGATGCTCTATGCACTACCCATTTGGATTATCAGTCTCTCCAGCTCCATCCAATTCTCGTTTCTGTGATATATTTAATATATATCTTTTAAATATTCCTTCATTGAATATTGCTTTGAATTTCTTGATATTTATACATTTAATGATAAGTTCAATTAAATTTTAGGATTATAAAAAAAAGGTACATGTTAATTAGCATTTATGTGAAAACATTTTCCCTGGTATTCTTTTATTTAGGAATATACAAAAGTGAACTATTTTATTATTCAACAAATTGAATAAAAATGCTCAATTTTATATAATAAATTTATATGTCTAATACATGTGGATATATCTGTTCAATGTTAACAAAGTAGGTCATATTTTGCTTCTCTATTTCCTTAGTCAATGCTAACCTTAAATTTCTGGACATTTTTGTTTGGGGATGCATCAGGCATAAAACAGCATCATTCTATTTCACTCAGGATTGTCTCTAGTTCAGAATTTACCTGCTTCTGCCTCTGAAATGTTTGAATTATAGGCATATAACGAAAAGTGGCTTTTCTAGTCTTTAGTGTTTGATTTGTTTTCTCTCATTTTTTTCTTTTGATACCTCCAATTTTGTAAGGTATTTGTTAACATTATCATTGATTAAAGGCCAAGGATTCCTTGTATATATTTTTAGCTCCCTTATAATAATACATTTTAGACATACGAGTCTCTGATTTATCTAGAACAATTACATTTGTTGTTGTTTTGTTGTTTGTTTGCAATTTGGTATATAGGGTGATGCATATTTGAAATGTGTAAAGTGTACTTTGCTTATGCTTAAAGAGTTTCCTACTTTGTGTTTGGTTTGTAGTACTCATATTGCCCCATTTCTGTAAAATATAAAATACAATATAAAGGAAATAGCTTTATTTTCCTAAATCTTTTCACTTTATGACAAATAATTTAAATGTTAAGCTTTAAAAAAGATCTCTGTAATTAATTTTTAACTTTCTTTCAGTAAGGTTTGTGTTTGATCTCTGAATGATGCTACATGCCCATAATCCTAGGATTTGGAGAGCTAGGGTAGAAGAATTGTGCATTTGAAACCAGCCTGTTTGGTCTCAAGTATTTTGAGCAGTGAAAAAAAGAAATAAATAATGAAAGCATTGTCTTCTCATTTTGTTTTAATTTTGTAGCTTTATTTCTGAAAGTCCTTTTATCAAAACTTAATTCTGTTGCACTTTAGAAAACTTCCTTTGCATATTCCTTTTAGAAGGCATAGATTGGGAGGATACTAAAGGAGACCAATGCAACTGAATCAAGTTCTCACATCTACTGTCTTTCTAACAAGAATCTAGTTAGATACTCCTGATCCTGTCATTGCATGCTAAGTCACAATACAACAATGGGTGAACAATCTTAAAAGTATGGTAAATCCTCATTTTTATTTTATTGATGACTGGGCTTCGGAATTGTCTATACTAAATCCAATGGCATTTTTATTAAGAAATATACCCCATTTCAAGATATTCATTAGTATGGCTATAGATGAATATCTTGCATATCACCATAGAACCTTCATCTGGCAATGGATGGAGATAGAGACAGAGACCCACATTGGAGCACTGGACTGAGCTCCCA
>NW_004949107.1:2376068-2377858 GCF_000317375.1 Microtus ochrogaster
AGAGAGAGAGAGATAAATGTACCCATAATTTTGCATTGAAATTGGTCACTAGATATAATGTTAAAATGTAATCTATCCAATATTTCATTATGAAGAGAAAGGTGTTAAAATACCAACTTCAAAAAAAAAAAATACCAACTTCCTATAATTGCACTAATTAAATCAAAGCAAATGATCAATGCCAACATGAGACTTGGCATTCAACAGAGGCTAAATAAAAGAACAAAACTCTTGGCAAATTGCTCATCCTTTTCCTTTTGACCTGGCTAACAAGCCACAGAGAACCTCTTGTTCCTTCTTTACCAGCACTGGGATTACAAGCACATACTGCCATTCTGGAGATGTAAACTCATGTCCCCATGCTTCGGTAGCAAACACTTTATCATATGAACTATCTCTGGAGCTCACAAATTAATTTTTTTGGCATTCTCTCTCATTATCTCCAGAGTTTTCATGTTAAATTCAGGTCCAGGATATGGAAATGGAAAGAATTGCAGCTTTTTCTTTCTGGTTTCGATTATGCTGTCATCTCTTTCGCTTGATCCCAAGGATATAAATTTGAAGGCTATGGATGAGTGCTCCTCAACCTATGGGTCATGACCCTTTCTCAGGGTTTGCCTATCAGATAAACTACATATCAGACATTTACATTATGATTTATAACAGAAGTTAAATTACGTTACAAAGTAGCAATGCAGTAATATTATTATTGAAGATCAGTACAACATGAGGATCTGTATTCAATGGTGGCAGCATTAGGAAGGTTGAGAAACAGAAATATGTACAAAATTCAAACAGATTCAGCTTATTGAGTACCTTAAAGAGTCTCTCTATTTTGGCGCTTCTCTCATCCAGATCTATGTATTTTCTTGATGCCAAACTCCTCTGTCCTGTTATTATCCTTCTTTTTCAGAGACTTTGAAGACATGAAAATGCTTTCAGATCCTTCATAATATGAGGAAAAGACACCACCTGCCAATTAGCCATTTCGAGTTAAGACACAGTTCTTACTTGTGACTCTATGGTCATAACTTGCAGGCCATGGCCTTGAATTGATGCACACACCCTGGTGCTATTTTCCTTTTATCAAAGTATGAGAAGCAGAGTGATCATGGACACTTAATACTTTCATATCCCTACCCCTGATGAACTTACCAAGCTCCACCTTCTAGTTCAGAGACTTCTATAGACCATTACAATTCTAAGGTGGCTTCAGAGACATTCTCTCCCAATAAGCCAGATGTGTTTTTCCTTAAGGCTACTCTTGGACCTTCAACCCTATCAACACATGGTAGCCACATTACCCCCAATAAAACCTTTTGCTTATGCACTAAACTCTACTTGAGAAAATTTAGTTCATATAAATAATGTTCTTCTTAAAAAATAAGATAGAGAGAGGCAGGCTGTTCTTCTTAAAACATGGGGCACAGGACAGACACACACGGCGGAACAAACACAGACACGACACGGCGGCTCCCACGTGGGTCAACTTTAATGGGGGAGGGGAACACAAGAGGACGGGGGGGGGCGTGCAGGACACAGGAGGGAAGGCGAACGAGAGAGAGAGCCTCGTGTGGCCCTGCCTTTTTAACGGGGAGTGCAAGGGTGTCTGAGGTGCGCACAGGTATCCTTAGTCCAGGAGGAGTCTGGGAGTTGTAGTTTCCAAAGGAACAACATACCACCCTTTTTGTTTTGTTAAAAAAAATTGGGGGGGGGGGGTCTCAGAGGGTAGGGAATAGGTGCATAGCCCGGTCTTTCATGACTGCTTCCTGCTGGCTTTGGGCGTTGAG
>NW_004949107.1:2379135-2392192 GCF_000317375.1 Microtus ochrogaster
GGATGGGGATGAGCTTAAAGGCGCTCTGGAGGACCGAGGGGGCGGGGTTTGGAGGGAATCAAAGCATGAGGCTTTAGAGATTCCAGGAGTTGACCGAGGGGGAGTTTGGAGAAATTGGCTTTGAATTTTTAGTTCCCATGGTTAATCAGTAAATTGCCTGCAGAAAATGAGCAGAGGCGGCTCGAGTCCAGGCATCCCTGAGCCCCGAGAAGCCATGCTATTGGCAAAATCGACCCAAGCCTAGCTACCGGCAGGAAAGTCCTGGCTAGGAGGGGAAGATTAAGCCTTTTGGGGCTGACCATTCAGCCGAGAAGAGGTGCCCGTCCCGTGACGAGCCCACACGTGAAAGAAAGAGGAGAAAGGAGGAAAAAAAGGCAGAAGAGGCCAGGAATACCAAGTTCCTGGTGGGCCAGGAACACCAAATTCCTGGTGGGAAGTTGGGGACACCGAATCCCCAACTTGCAGGCGGAGCTATGGTCAACCAAGGAAGGAAGAAAAAAGGGGGGGTAGAAAACTCAACCCAGAACGCGCTAGAGAAAGCTGGCCAGGCGTTCCCTAGGTGGTTCGGGGAGAGAGCCAGCGGGGGGTAAACTCACTAATCAGTTGGCTGTGGGCAGGTCCCTGGTTGTAGACTTCGTTCCCGGGAAGGAGGTCGTCAGGCACTCCGGGAGGCATGCCAAAGGCCCGAAGGCTGGGCCTCAGGTGGAGGGCCCGGGACAGGAAGTCCCTGAGTCGGCACCAATTGTTCTTCTTAAAAAAAATAGGGCAGGCTGTTCTTCTTACAACAAATAATATATAAAATTATATGGTATTTGGGCTCTTATGACTTTCTATTTTCTCTGTAAGTAGTCAAATACATTCTAAACTCAAAGTCATCAGACGGTTAATATGGAAATATATATTTGAAAATCTAAAAGACAAATTTGTAAAGTCAACCTCAGCTTTCCACCCTTGACTTTTAAAGACTATATACCCAATATCCAAGTGTGGGGTAGAAATTAAATCAAATTCTTTTAGTGGAATGCATGAGGGTTAGGCTCTGTGATGTTGATGACGTCATGATGAGGACCAGACCCCATATTCCTCATATTTTGATTGTTGCAGTACTTCGGTCTTGGAGAGAAAACTTGAAAATCTCATTAAGTTTAAAGTAATTAACACAACTTGAGATTAACCTCTAGTATGATTAAATCTTAATCAATTTAAATGGATTATTTTGAAAAAATTCTGAAAAAGCAGCTTTAAAATATTTTCCATTTAATCTATTGCAATGTTCTTATGACTTGTCTTTCAATATCTCAGTGTTCTGTTCTTTATGTACTTCCAAAACCAAATTACAGAGCTTTATTTTTACTCAAATTACTAAGAATAAGATGCATTATTTGGCTAATTTAACATTTGAGCTTTTGAAGTTCTGGCTTACTTTATTGCCAACTAGAAACTGTGCACCACCCCCATCTGGATTTTGCTTACATTATTTCATAATGCAATCTAGAAGATAAATTCAGGCAAACCATGGAGTCTAGCCTACCCTGGCACCTGTTGAAAGACCACAGATAGTGGAGAAAGGACATATGAGACAAATATCATTTGAGGAATTATATGCAAATTATTATGTGCCATAGGATAAATGGTTGGTCACTGAGTTCGATGATATCATAGGGAAGCTGTGCTTGTATAAAGGAGCAGTAGTTTTGTTTTGTTCTGCTTGTTTTGAAACAGAATTTCCCTCCATGCCTCAGACTGGTCTCCAGTTTTCAATGCTTTTGCTTCTGCCTCTAAGTGTTGGGACTGGAAATGGTGGGCAGCAGGTTAGCCATAAGGTAATTTTTTTCATATATTTTTCTATAATCTGAATCTGTTGTCTCATCTAAGAATCATTTTCAAAACCTTGGGGAGAATGGAACACTTTTGTCTTGCTTTTCTTTTTAATAAATTTTTAGTATACTGTAACTTAGAACTGATTCAAACATGAGAAAACTCCAGATGGGTGAGTGCTGAAATAACATTAAGCATGTTGGACATTTGTCATCTAGTGATTAAAGTTAGAATTCACAGAGGGGAAAATTGGGAGCCAGTTGGGGAATAGTTCAATAAAAATAAAGCATTTAATAAAACATGACAGTAACTTTACATATATAATTCAGTAGGATTTTTAACCTGTGAGACAGATGCTTGGGCCCTTCTTCAAGATAAATTAAGCTTACACAATGCCTTATGCAATATTAAAAGTCGTTAAGTGTTTGTTCAATCAAATTTTTCTATGCAATCAATGAGACAAAAGTCATTTCTTAAGGGTATGATACCATCACAGCAGTGTTTTAATGGAGAGCAAATTCAATTGATTTTTCTCCCCTCTGATTATATATTGTTAATAACTAGAAAAAATAGATACATATTTGTATTTTTACTATCCAGATTTTTTTATTATTTTGAACTCTAAAAATATAAAGGAACTTTGGTGTGATGTTGTTCAAATTCTTATATAGTTCAATGCCACAAATAAGCTATGAGGTCTATGTGGGATATATCTAAGACCATGCGGTGCACAGTTGTCCATAGCCATCTCATGCTGTGAACGGAATATTCTCGATCTCTACTCTAGCACATGTTGAGGTTTTGTTTCTTTGTAGAAGCTTGGACTTAATGTGCTTATGGAGAATTATTTGAATCATAGGGACAGCATATTCATGCAGAATGATTACAGTATTCTTTCTCTGCAGGAATGGATTGTTGGTGCAAGATTGGGTTAGACAGCAAGAACATTGTGATTGTCATTCTCTCTCTTCCTTTCTTGTCTATGATTTTACCTAGGCACATTTTCTTTTCCATCATAAAGCCTTCTCCATATGACAGTTAGATGTTCCTATTAGATATTTGACATCTAGTCTATAGAGCTCTTATTCTGAGCTAAATAAAACTCACTTGTTTTGAATCACTCCCTTCAGACATTCTGTTAATAATGGGAGGGGGTACTCAAATATCCATACTCTTAATGATTATATAGTTCCCTAGATAATGATGGTCTTTTTTGTAAATTCTTTACCTTCTTAAAAAATAAAATAATATTGAATGTTCCTTCTGATGACATGACAAACTGGACTGCTCTCATTAGCTGAGCTTCATTATAATTTATCATGGATAACTGCATGAATGGTCTTAAATAATTCACTGAACTTCATTGACTAATAAACATTTTTATTGTTCACCATATTGCTACTCTGTAAAAACTGTCAGATTATCTACTTACGATACATCAATGTGAGATATGAAAAGATGGAGAAATGGGTCAGTTGGGAGTGTTTGCCTAACGTTTCTAAGGCTGGCAGTAGAGAAAAAAGTTTAAAAAAAAAGAAAGAAAGTTAAACAAAGACAGAATGATAGAAAGAAAAAGAAACAACTAAACAAAGAAATAGAGAAATTGAGAGAAGGAAAATGAGAAATGAAGGAAAAGAACAGAAAAGAGAAGCGAGAAAGAGATATAAGATGTAGACAGGAAGGAAGAGATAGGGTAGGAAAGAGAAATGAAAGGTCCTATCTTTAATTTACATTTCTATTTACAATGTAGTGCTGTGAACAGAATAATTTCTTCAATTCACTACATTCTAATGTAATATAAATCCATTAATGTAAGAAAAGCATATTATATAATTCAGTTACTGAAATACCAATTTCCTTTTTTTGTTTTCTTGAGTCTCATTATATAATCCTTGATAGCTTGTAGTTCACTATGTTACAACAATCCTCTCACTTCAATCTTATGAGAGTTAAAATTGCAGGCATACATCTCCAGGCCTGTTTTGAAAGCTTTTGTGACAAAAACCTAAATTAATTACTACCTATCTCCTTTTCTTGTTGCTCTGATAAATATTATGAAAAAAATCTTAATAGGAAAAGGTGTATTTAGATCATAACTTGATGTTACAGCCCTTTGTGCAAGAAAGTGAAGGTGATAACATTCCTTTCACAGACTATTGAGATAATCTTTTTGTAAACCATGTGAATATGTGCCTATGTTCTTCCTCATTTGCCTAAGGCTCCTTCCGATTGGTTTAGTAGAGCTGAATAACCAGCAGCTATGCAAGAGAGGATACGCAGGACTTCCAGAGATAGGAAATCTGGGAAAGAATCTCAAGCAGATGATTTGCCAATCAGACTCACATGAAGTCAGATATAGGGTGTTGAGGAAAAGCAACAAGCATGTGACAAAATATAGATGAATAAAAACAGATTAATTTAGGTTTTAAGAGCTAGTAGAGAATAAGTCTAAGCTAAAGCCAAGGTTTCATATTTAATAAAAAGTCTCTGTGTCATTTTTCAGGAGTTGGTCATCCAAAAATGGTCCAACTAGAACAGTCAACAGCAGAAAACAGTGAGTTACTAAATGCCTGCTTATGCTTGCCTTACTTTTCCCATTTTTAAATAACCTAGAATCTGCAGCCCAGGTGATTATACTATCCACAATGGGTGCATCTTCCCACGAAATTAACATAATCAATGTAATCCACCATAGACATTACCAAAGTAAATCTAGATAATCCATCATTGAGATTCCCAGAATCCTTCCCAGTATTCCAAAATTGCACCAAATTGATGGTTAAAACTATCACAGTTATATAATACCAAAAAATCATTAAACTTTATCAGTCAATTAGTAGAACTGTTATTTGTTTATATATATGGAGTATCTATATGTGCGTGTTCTTTTTTATGGAATTATACTAGTTTAATATGCAATTTAATTTTACATATTAACATTTTATTAGTGGTTTGTGCATGTGTATTCAGAAAAAGTATTCTCACATGTACTTATGTGTTTGCATGTATGTGGTGTATTTGCACTTTACATTCAAGTCTGGGACACTATATACACCTCATATTAAGTGTTTTTCTAAATCCTGAAAAATTTAAGTATCAAATAACTTAGAGTTTTTCATGACAATGAGACACATCTGCTCCTGACAGCACCAAGAGGAAGATGGACATCGAAGAGGCACCTTATGGAGTTTGATAGCCATTTGGGCAAGAAACTGCTCTTGCCTGGACTATTGCATAAACTGGACACAGAGAACCCGCAGAGAGAGAACTACTAAACTTGCCTAAAGGTGAGATGATCTTTCGGGGTTCCTGATTCATGAAGGAGTTTGCGAGACATTCTGCAGGACACAACAGATAGTGACTGAACTGACTTTGAAATTTCCTGCTTCATGGAAATGTCTCTGGATACTATGGGCCTGGAGGCCGAAGATGGATGCCCCAACAGTACAGAGAAACTTTTGGTGACTGTCCAGGCAGTGAGATGTCTCTGTCACTTCTAGAGTTTGGAAGTTGCTTATTTCTTGTGTTCTTAGATAATATTGTACCTTTCTGGAGTCTTTGATGGAGTTGAAGAATAGTTAGTTATAATTATAGTTTTCCTTAGTTATTATAAAGATAAAATAGATGTAAATATTGCAATTTTTACTTGATAACTATTTTGTTACATGTAATTTTGCTATGTTAAAGTTAAAGCCTTATTTTTTTGTTTAAACAGAAAAAGGGGAAGTGATGGAGGAAGGTCATTGGTTAATTAATAAATAAACTGCTTGGCCCTCATAGGTTAAAACATAGGTGGGTGGAGTAAACAGAACAGAATGCTGGGAGGAAGAGGAAGTGAGCTCAGAGGCCATGCTCCCCTCTCCGGGGCAGACGCAATGAACTCCAAACCAGGATGGATGTAGGATAGAATCTTCCCAGTAAGCTCACCTTGGGGTGCTACACACATTATTAGAAATGGGCTAGTCCAGGTGCGAGAGTTAGCCGAGAAGAGGCTAGATATAATGGGCCAAGCAGTGTTTAAAAGTATATAGTTTGTGTGTTGTTATTTCAGGGTATAAGCTAGCCAAGCAGCCAGGAGCCGGGTGGTGGGAAGAGACCCGAAGCTCCCACAACATAAAGTGATGGTTCAGCAATTAAGAGCACTTCCTGCTACATGCAATGGACCCAGAAACAGTTACCACATAATTTGTCTCAATCATCTATACCTCCAGTTACAGGAAATCTAAAATGCTATTCTGAGCTCTGTAGGCACCATGTTTGCATGTTGTTTAGACATAGACATTCATGTAAACCCTCATAGATGGAAAAATAAACGCAATTAAATGTATATTTATGTATTTAGTCACACATACATACATGCACACACACACACACACACATGCGCACAGACACACCACCATCACCACCACAACTGCCACCACCACCACCAACAACAACAATACTACCACTACCATGACCACATGACCAACAATAATAATTGAAGAAAAAGAGGCTTTGCATTTGGCAAAGAGCAAGAGGTCTTAATGGACAGTGTGGAGGAAAGAAAGTGGAGAAATGATGTAGTTATACTTCATCTAGCCTTGATATGAGGGCTTGGGCCTTGACTTAATGGAATTTGTTCTGTTTGATTGAGATCCCTGGGTGGCCTACACTTTTATAAAGAAGAAAAAGAAGAGGAGTGGATCTGGAGGACAGAGGACTTTGGGAGGATGGGTGGATTAGAGAGAGGGAAACTGTGGACTGGATATAGTGTACTTGGAATATATAAATTTTAAAACATAAAGTAAGAGTAAAACATCGTTTGAATTTAATAAATATATGGATCAGAGAAAATCTTTTATTTACTCTGAGAAATGAAAGGAAAAGCCTATAATATTCCTGGTAATTCTCATTTGAATCTACCCTGAAATTGTACTTTTTAATTTTTCTTACTAATTTTGGCTCTTATTTTGAAGACTGGATCCCTGAGTGCTCTAACATATTCATGGATTTTGTCATCTTCCTTTGAGAGATAAGACACATGTCTAACTGTCAAAATATTCACCACTATAGATTGTTGGCTTTCCTTTTATTCAAAGATTTAAAAGTTAAGAAAAAGTCAGTTAAAAACTCTCAGATATTAAAACATGTGACAAGATTACATTTAATGCCCAGTTTTATTACAATGTGATGAAGAGAACCTTTGTTTTCAGAATGCATTTATAGCATAGATTTGGTCTATGTATAACAGCCTATGAATAAATGAGTTCAAATATATCCTATCAAACTTTCTAGACATTCAAACTTGCCAAAAGTGGAATTAACTCAAAAAGAGTTTTCATTTTCTTTCTTCTCGTTTTAATACCTTAAGTTTCTACTTTGGAATTTTTTTCATCTATATCCTTTGAAGAAAATCATTATTATTGTCATGCCAAGTTAAATTTGAAAACACAGTAAGTTTTTCAAAGAAATTAGTAAAAGGATTATTCCTTTCAAGTAGAAAAATGAGAAATGTGGACATGATAAGAAAATGGCAATAAAAAGAAAAATTAGACAGAAATGAGAAGAAAGGGAACAAAAAAGCATGTACTTAGTGTTCTTGTATATTTAGATTATAGGGGTTTTATCGAAAACTATGATGCTTTATATTTTTAATTTTTCCACAGTGAATGGAGTCAGAATTATCAATAAAGATATCTATTGTTTTCTTCTGATGTTTTGCCATAGTGTATTGAGTTAGAATTATCAATAAAGATTTTTTAGAGCCAACTAATAACAACAAGACAAATAGAGAAACTGCACCCTACTGTAGAGAATGGTAGGCATGGAGCTGATGAGATAATTTAGTAGATGATTAAATCAGACAGGTAATATATGCTAAGAGAAATTTAAACACATTTTGAATCCAGAAGTTGTATTAGCCAGAAGCTTGACAGCCACTAATCTGATTTCCCAAAGGGATTATAAAGTAAAGAGACTGACAGATTAGTCTCACTCTTGCTATGTTTGTATAGCTTTAAGCATCTACAGCAGAGGAAAGCAATAAGACAGTATTTATTGATGTGCATTTTATTAACTTGCATTTGCAAAACTAAAAAGCAACTTTTGTCAACAGTTCAAAGTCTAAAAAACATTTCCCCAGAGAATGAATAGAAGATTCTAGCTTGCCACTTTCAGCTCTACTAACTTCACAATGAATGATATATAGTTTGAGGAAACATATGTTTCATGAAATAATAAATTTATGTACAGTGAATACTTCAATGCAATTAACTTAGGAGGAAAGCATATCTGTTTTATTAGTCTCCCTATTCTACCATGTGCTTCTGCTTACAAAAGCCCCATTCCATCCATTCTACTGTTACCACTGGGTGCTCTCTTGCTGGATCCAGACTTGTCTCCCAGATAGTATCCCTGAAGTTCTGCCAATGGCTTGGCTAGCTACACACAACCCCTGCTCTTTTGGTCTGTCATTTCCAGATTAGCTCAGACATCACATCTTGAGTCAGAGGAAAGTGTGGCTTTTTGAGAAACTGACAAGGATGTCAAATGTCATGGTCCAGAAAGTAAAACCATATCTACAACAGAACAAATATTGACAAGTGGGAAGACCAGTTGATACAGGGAGAATGCCAGGGTGACTCCTGCTGTAACCCGTGATCAACTTGCTCAGGGGAGTTTCTCAGTGCAGTCCCTTTGGAGTTTCCCTGTGTAGGCAAAAGCTGAATGAAGGAATTACAACATTTACATTGAGACTTGTACTGAGGTTTACTTTTCCTTACCTGCTTTTTCATTTATTTTCATTTCTTTCTAGATAATAGTTTTAACACTTACAATACAGTCCACTTTCTGTGGAGCCTGAGCGAAGCTACAGCTTATTGATATTTATCTAACAATCTATAAATTATCTATCTATCTATCTATCTATCTATCTATCTGGATATATCTATTTATATATCTATAGATATTTATATAGAGAGATAAAGACAGAAATAGGTATCTGTATCTAGCTACCATATATATATATATGTGTGTGTGTGTGTGTGTGTGTGTGTGTGTGTTGTTATTATCAAGCTGTCGACAATACTGTATAACTGTATATCTAACTATTTATATCTCTCTATATAGATAGATATATGTTGTATGAATAATAAAAATCCAGATACAAATATTGGGGTTAAACCTAAAGATTAGAAAAGCAAAGCAGCCTAGTCACTAGAGATCTTTTACCTCTATGAAATCTTCAGACTTAAAGACAACAAGTTCCATTGTCATCCCACCTTATAGTCCTCTCTAGTGCTGGTTATAAAGGTATGAACCACCAATAGTCGGTCTCTGCGGATATCCAGTGTTACTTCTGGGAATAAAGTTGTATGCTTCCTCTACCTGGCCTGTTTGTGTTACTAGAGTGGCTCTTTTACATTCTTGTCTTCAGGCAAGCTCTATTTTTTAAATACAAATGAATCATCACTACAGATATAGATAGATCTAGATTTATAGATGTATAGATATAGGTAGCTAGATAATACCTTGCATAAAAATTAATGATTTAAGGGTTATAGTCCTTCTCTTATTTAATACTTCAAGGAAGAGGTACAGGCAAGTAAAAACTGGAGTTGAAATAAAGCCTTCTATATGTCCTGGACTGTGGTTATTATGGTATTGTGACTTAAATAAGGCTTGTGAACTTGCATTAAAACAATAGATGGGCTTTATTTGGTGGAAGTAAATGACAATTACCTTGAATATAGAATTTTCAAATAAAAAACGACATTCATATAATGCTTTTTTGCAGCAGACATATTATAGAATCATCTGCTGAGAAAATCAATAACTGGGTTCCAAATAAACCCCATTACTCACAACACATACAATTTTTTATTAATACAAAAAAGTAATTTAGTTCCAAGAGTTAGAGTTAATAAAACTCTTCTTCAAATTAAGACTCTAGTTTTGTCTGGTGTGTAAGCTTTAACCATATGCTGGACTTAAGTTTACTATACTGTGGCTTGCTTCCAACTAGCATGCAAAAATAGCTTTTATACCTGGCTTCATACAACAATATATGATAACAGTGTTATAGTGCAATAAAAGCAACTATTAGAACTGAATGAACAAGTTTATAATGATATCAGAATGTGCCTTCAGGTTGGTAAACCCATAATACTTTATTTCATATAAAGCATGAGTGTCTTGTACTATATTGATTAAATTATAAGGCAGTATGTGATTATATGATCATAAGAAAACTCCAGATGACTTTGGGATGGGCATAAAACCTATGAATGTCTAAAACATGAATTTTTATCCTCACTTCAGAACTCCATAGAGAGCAGAGGAACTGAAGTCTGAGTTAAATATTTATGACCAATGATTTAATCAATTATTATTGTATAATGTCATGTCTGCACATGACAGTGTTAAAAAATGTCTTCATCCATTTTGGGGGTGGGCATCCAACAACACAGGGAAAGAAAAGTTTATGTTCATCATACTTTTATCTACTTTTTATTCTCTCATACATTATATCCAATAATAATCTCATCTCATCTACTTCTCCAAGTCCCTCCCCCCAGGTCCCGTATTCCCTAGATTGACTCTTCCTCTGTTTTTCTTCAAAAAATGTACAGGCTTCCCAAGATATCAATTGAACATAGCATAACAAGTTTCAATAAGACTAGGTATCAACCTTCATATCAAGACTGGATGAGATAACCCAATAGGAGGGAAAGGGTCTCAAGCTCAGGGAAAAGAGTCAGAGACACTTTGTACTTCCACTGTTAAGAGTCTCAGAAGAAGAACCAGTTACACAACCATAATGTATATTTAGGGAACCTAACTCAGACCCATACAGGGTCCATGTTTGCCTTTCAGTTTCTGTGAGCCTCTCCCTATGAATCCCACTTAGCTGATTCTGTGGGATGTGTTTTCATGATATCCTCGAGCCCTCTGGTTCCTGCAGTTCTCTCCCTACCTTTTCTGTGGTGTTCTCTTGGCTGTGCCTACTGTTTTCCTATGGTACTCAGCTGTGTTCATCTTAATTTGGTTCTTCATTGGCATTCTTGATGATATTCCTTTTAATTAATGTGTATCTATTAACATGTTTCCTAAGTTTTAGAGAGGAAGGCAAGGAAGAAGCTAATAAAACTTGATTTGTAGCTTAAATCATTAGAAGTATTGATATTATGGGCATTAGGTATTCAGGTCAGGTCTTTGTGGGATTGACTCTTTAAGTCTGATTTCTCAATGTAAAAGTGGTCTTTGCCATGAACATGACTTCTGCAGACCTAGAGATCAGAGTTCAGACCTTAGATGGCTGAGAGGTAATAATTAAATTCCCAATATTTTAGTTGGAACTCTAATAACTATTTTGCAGAGTAAACCAGATTGTACAATATACAGATGAATCCTATTAGTCTCTCATGGAATGTGGCTAGCAAAAGCGATTCACGACAAACAACCTGCTCAATGTAGCAGACATGAGCTATTTTGGGGACAGTAAAGGAAAATATAAAGTTATATAAATGATGTTTAAATTCTTAATAATTCATTTCTTAATAATTAATAAAATAAAATTTATGAAAGACTTCACAAAGAAGAAGATTAAAAAGGGGGGAAATGTTAAATGGCGAAGTAAATGAACTGATAAGTTCATTATTTTTAAACTTCTATATATTAATTTTTATTTTCTATGAACTGATCATAGGATTCATTATAATCACACCCAAATGGCCTAATAATTTTTTGTGGAAATTTTCAAACTGTTTGAAAACATATTTGGAAAAGCAAAGATAAGTGAAAAGTGGAGATAATGTAAAGGCAAAATGAATATGAAAACTTAATATCATCAAAAACAAAAGTGCTATGGGAAAACCCCTCTGTATTCTGTGAATATATTTTATTATCAGTGATTAATAAAGAAGCTGATCTGACATATCGCAAAGTAGGATAGAACCAGGAGGGAAATACAAGCTGAATTACAGGTCAAAGAAGGGTGGAGTCATTGGAGATGCCAGAGAGCCTCCAGAGCAACCAGATGTACTAGAGACTAGGTAATGCCACAAAGCCCACATGGCAAAACACAGATTAATACAAACAGGTGAACGTAAGTTGTAAGAGCTAGTTAGTAGTAAGTCTGAGCAATAGGCCAAACCCATGTATTGATTACTTTAAAAGTGACTGTGGAATCAGATGGAATAGGAAATCATGTATTTATATCTGGTGCTCCATCATGGTACATGTAATCCACATAAAGCCTTGGAAAACTTAAAACGAGCTTCTTGACTCACAAAGATGTAGCCAAGAACATTTTCATAGTTCATATCTCTCTGGCTGTGCAGGCTTGGGCTGCAGCATGGCAGACTCCTTTGGTCTCTCTTACAGGCTGCTGTACAAATAGACTCCTCCCAAGTGCTGCCTATGAGCTCAAGTGCTGCCAATGGGCTTAAAGCAAAGTTGAGGACTTAAACAGCCCAGCGTTTTTTCCTTAGCCACACCTGCTTAGCAGTTAAAAACTCTGCCCGTCAGAAAGGGATTACAGATACACATTAAAGACAGATTCAGACAAAAAAGACACATAAAAATATTGTATTAGTTTCACAAAAAATTTGTAATGCAAATGCCAAACACAAAATCTCCATTTTTACCCTAACTTGGAGGCAATTCAGATGAGAGTAGCTGGAAGTTATCTTTTAATTTACTCCGATCACACAATTAAAGTCTACCAGGAATTATGTCTATTGAGTCACTAGGAGAATACTAATATCTCTGCTCATCATACTCCTTTTGGTGAAAAAGTAGCTTTCCTAAAAGCATTAAAAGCCTTTCAATCACACAGGAAATCTTAAGGGAGATAATTATGTTTAACAAGGGTATGTTGTTTATTTTTGATAATTTGAAATTTCAAACTAAAAATTTGAAACATGTTTAATGATATTTTTAAAAATAGACAAGCTTCACCTCATACAGGAAAAAACCTGAGGCACAAAGGTATAAGAAATTTATAATGACAGAAAGGTCACTAAAAGTAAAAAGTGATCCCAGCTACAGACATTAATATAAGTAGGGATTCCTTGGCTATTGCTGATGAGAAATGCTAACATTTTTATATATTGATTTCAAATGTGTGAGTTAAATCTGTAGCTGGAAAGTATCAAACTGTCACTTAAAAAATGTACTCACTCATAATTGGTTTCTAGCCATAAATAAGGGTCACGGAGTCTACAATTGGTGAGCCTAAAGAAGCTAAATAAGAAGGTGA
>NW_004949107.1:2393207-2404626 GCF_000317375.1 Microtus ochrogaster
AGTTCGAGACCAGCCTGGTCTACAAGAGCTAGTTCCAGGACAGGCTCCAAAACCACAGAGAAACCCTGTCTTGAAAAACAAAAAACAAAAATAGATAAGCATTGATAAAAGAGGGTAAAATATGTGCTCATCAAACCTTAACTCTATTTTCTACATTGACTAGAATAAGAAAACAGCATAAAAATAAATAATAAACTTTATTCTGTGCTTCAATAAAATTTTGTTAACATTTTCCTCCTATGGCTTATGCATGTTGCAATTTAGCATTGTAAAGAGTTCTGAAATAATTGAAGAGACTCAAAGATGACAAAATAGTATGTTCACCTCTATTATACTTGTCCACACCACTGCCATTTCCAAAATCATTATAATTTCTTCCTGTGTTCTAAATGCTTATTCTTATCTCTACAGGTAAGCATAGCCTTCAGCCCTCAAAAAATATTTTTTTCCCAATAGGCAGAGATCCATACAGTTAGCAACAAATAGTCAATTTGCAAAGAACAACAGATTAGAGTTCCCAGCTCCAAGTGATACATCTTCAAAACAACCTATACTCCCAGGAACCACCTGTGAGAAAGAAGATGCGCATTTGTTTTATGGGACTAGATCACCTCACTCAATATAGTATTTTCTTTTTTTTTTTTTTTTTTTTTTTTTTTTTTTTTTTTTGTTTTTCGATACAGGGTTTCTGTGTGGTTTTGGAGCCTGTCCTGTTGTCCTGGAACTAGCTCTTGTAGACCAGGCTGGTCTAGAACTCACAGAGATCCGCCTGCCTCTGCCTCTCAAGTGCTGGGATTAAAGGAGTGTGTCACCACTGCCCAGCTTCAATATAGTATTTTCTAACTCCATACATTTCATTTACATTAAAATTGCATGGTTTCATCTTTCTTTACATCTAAATAGGATTACGTCAAATATATTTTTCATTACCCATTTATAGCTTGAAAAAATAATGTGATTGTGTTTTAATTAAGTAAGGTATATAAAATAATAAAGTATAAAAATGATAATGCCTTGAAGAAAATTATGGATAAAAATATTGTTGTTTGAAATTACTTACTATGTCTTAAGGCAAGGACATAAATATAAGTCTCAAGTATCATTCTGGATGTAAAAACCAAGCTATAATTTCTGGTGGAAGAATAAAGACTAAAATATGTCTTCACAGATAATGAGACAGCAAAGCAGAGTCCAAGGCACCAGTAGTACTTCTATGAGCAGCAAGACCTCTAGCCTGCAGAACCAGCGTTCTTGTTTCATTCATACATATATTCAGAAAGCATTCACTTGTTACAAGATGTAGTCCCATTTAATGGTTCCTAAAGTATGAGGCAGCTAAAGAAGACTTTTGTTTGCTTTCTAAAATGACCAAAATACCTTTCACTTTGGTGTCTAGAATCACTTTTTAAAGAATGGGTCTTGTTATTCCAAAACTGAATCAGTAATTAAATTAGTTTGCATTAGTGTATTATTTCAAGTAAATAGATACTGTGTTTCTATCATTTATTTTCACCTTGTTCCATTGGTTAGACTCTTCTCCAAAATGAGTTGGCCCTTGAGTATTTTTCCCTAACAACAAACAAGAGAGGTCAGAGCTGATCCTCGAGGACATCTGTATATTTTACCTTCTTTTCACCTTAGCCTTTTACAATAAGACAAAGTATAAGGTGGATTGAAAACAGTTTTGAAGCTTTATTTGGAAAACAACATTGAGAGTCTATTGTATATCAGGCATTTCAGGTAGAAGTTTAAATATGTAAATTTGTTTATGCAAGGATTTTAAGTGTTCGCTCTACTTTATGTGAGAGATGTGGGGTTGTATGTGCAAAGCAGTCACAATTTTGTAGTTTGATGACAGAAGAACTGTGCTTCTATCAATATCAAAGTTAAACTTCTGAAAGGAAGATGCTGAATTAAATGGAAAAGCAGTCTTCTCTGGACAGAGAAGACCAAGAAAAATCAAAGGTTGCCATACAATATGGATTCTGCATGTGGGTGGGAAGACTGACATTTGGTGAGTGGAAAAAAACTTAAGCAGTACCTCAAGTAACAGAATAGGTAAAATGTGAATGAGTGTGCAGATTTTTAAAAAGATGCCACTGACAGATAACTCTCTGTGTGAACAGACGTTCCTAGAAAAATTCGGTTACATAGAACCTTCTGCAAGGCTGAGTAAGTGACTAAAATGTGAATGATGTGGGAAAATTATAATGTTGCAAATTTAGAGCCAAATTATTTTGGACCATCTTTAGCTCCAGTGAGAGAAATGTATTGTCCTCCTTTACATGCGGCCTAACATCTATGTTACCACGGGAAAAACGTTGCCAGGTACAGACAGCCGGTTCCCAGCAGAGTATTCAACAGGTTAAGAGTGCTGTCAGATATTCTCTGGGGCTTATAAATGAAATGTCTCTACCTTTTCAACCCCCCTGCATGTCTCTTCCACCAATGCATTTGAGAAGTGTTTTGATTTGTGTGTTTCTTTGTTCTGTACTATAAATTATCATGAAATTGTTATCTCTATGGAACATGGAATTTTACGTAAGCTAGCTCCATTTTCCTAGGCTGTGACCACTCATATTTTAGTCCACTTTAAGTTATTTCTTATCCCTTTTGAGGTCCCGCAGTTTGTTTCATCATCTGCCTTCCGTTTCTCTGAGCCCTTAGATCTTCCATTAGAAGTGTTCAGGCATGGATTTCTCGGTGCCTGCCAGCCACTCCACCTTAACTTTCACCCTTACTCTCTCACATTATATTATTTTGTGCTCTCTTCTTGTTTTATAAGTTTTTATTTAACATTTTGATCTATTCCACATCAATGCAATTGTCAACTTACTACCATATCAATTAAACAATAAAGCTGCCCATAGGTATTTAAGAGTTTCTCAACGTATTTTTGCTTAAGACAACAGATTGAACCAATGTGAGCACTTTGTTTTCCTGTCCACAAGGAGTTTAAAAGAAAGGAAAAATATTTTCCATCACCATTGTACAGCTATTAGATGATAAGAATGGCTATAACTAGAAAAGAGAGTATTGCCAAGGATTTTAATAAGAAAGATAATATCAACTCTACAGTAAAGATAAAACAAATCAAAACATTGGATAGAATGTGAGTGGGTTGTGACACACCAGTGCTGACCCAGAAGAATCAGGGAAATTACAAACACCTACTCCACAGCCACAAGGACCAGCAGGAAGCCTTGGAAAATAATTATGAAATCAATGTACTCAATCTTCTTGAAGCCTTTGCCTTTGTCTATTTATAAGACTCTCCTGAGCATGGTTCCTAACAGTAGGTGAGTAAGCAAAAAGCTGAATACAACAATTTTTAAATAAATTTGATTTCCATAGAGAAAAATAATGCCTACAGAAATATAGAGACAGAAAATAACATGAACAAAACGGAGCAAAAACGGAGGCTTATTTTAAAAAAATCCTCATTCATGAGAAAAGAAATGTTCAGAACTTTGTGTGTGCCATTTTGCATCTTTCCAAAAATACTGAAGTAAAAATGTTTGTGACACCATTGTAGTTCCAAAACTCCTGATTTCATCAGTAGAGTGCCTCTGCTTCAAAACTACCTACAGTTGGCTCAGACCAATCGAAATGGTCCGTATAAGGTTTACTCTGTATTTTATGATCTAAGCAAAACAAGAAGTTGCTACTCATGGTCGACTGAGATGAAGCCATTTTACTTGATTCCAAATTCCCTAAATCTTTAGATACAGCACTTTAATGCTTGTAATTATATTATACATCATTCCAAATTATTACTGTCATAAACATTAGAAAGCAGAACATGGCAGACTCAGGAGATCAGGTCTTTGACTATTGATAGAACTGATCCGGAGCATGAACAGACAAAGCAATCACACACAGAATTAGGAAAACCTCACAGAAAGTGAGAAATTTCAGAGTATGGAAAAGAAAATATGCACCATTGAAGAAAGAACACATCATAGAAGAAATAAATAATTTACTGAAGAAGCAGAAACTGCCACCATTTTTGTCAGTATTCTTAGATAATAATTTAAAGTGTTCTATATCTCTATCAAATAAAGGTCATGTGGCAAATCAGAATAAAAAACATGAAAATTCTTATAGAGTTATTAATACAAGCGTTTAATAAAATAATGATTATATTACAATGCACATCTCCTGTACAAACAAAAGCAAGAACATGACAATAAGAACATTAGGGAAAAAAAAAGTAGATTGCATTTGTAATAAGTCATGAATCTTTAACATGTTTATCTTAAGTGGGTTTTCTAAATTTTTTTTTTTCATTTTACATACCAGTCCCAGTTTCCACTTCTACCCTTTCTCCTGCTCTCTCCACCTTCCCCAGCACCCACCACCCAACCAGTCTTCAGAAAAGGTGAGGCTTTCCACATAGGGAGTCAACAAATTCTATCACGTGATGTTGAGGCAGGACCAAGGCCCTTCCTCCTATACCTAGGCTAAGCAAGGTATCCCTCCAAAGGGAATGGGCTCCAAAAAGCCAGTTCAAGCAGTGGGGATAAACCCTGGCTGCACTGGCAGTGGCCCTACACACTGCTCCGGTCTTACAACTGTCATCCACATTCAGAGGTCCTAGTTTGGTCCTTTGCTGGTTCCCCTAGTGTCAGTCCAGAGTTACTGATCTCCCAGTGAGTTCTTTACTATAAGTAATAAACAGTCAGTAAGTTTTTGAAGTAATTAGTGGCTAAAATGGAGAACTGCTTTACTATTTTAGACAAGGTATAGGATATAGGTTAAAATAATTAATAAATGGAAAAATAAAAATAAGAATAAATGGAACTTAGAACATGAAATATTTGTGCATGAACATCCTAGAGGAAAACAAGGGTAAAAACCATTATCCTTGTCACAGCTACCACCAGCAGCAACACTGCCTCCACCATCATCATCATTGTAATCCTCTTAGAGTGACAGAGAGAAGCTCACTAAACTGCTGATGAATGCAAAAGTCCCTGACAGGGAGATGAAAAAAAAATAGTCACCTGCCTGAAAGAGTGGAGGAAAAATTCAACTTCACAAGGCTAAGGAGAAAGAAAACAACCTCACCAGGGACAGAAAAAATAAAAACAAACCTTCAAATGAGGGAATAACTAAGAAAGCCATTTATTTATTTATTTATTTATTTATTTATTTATTTATTTATTTGTAGAGACTCATGTCACAGAAAGACCCTCTCCTTTATCTCTTCTGAAAGTCTATGGGAAATAGTAGAAATTAGAATGATTATCAATGAATTTCCTGTGCTATAAAATCAAGCATGAGAGGAACCTTTCAAGAGAGATGGCTGCAAAGTTCAACATACTCTGGGATGTTATTCTCCAAACTGCTGAAGATGCAGACTGGATTTTGTAGTTCACCATGAAATAGAGGGTAAGAAGAAGCTGCTTTAGCATCTGAAAGAAAATTTAAAACTATCAAATAGAAAGAAATTTAGTAAAGAAGTAGCATTTATCCAAAGAATTAGAGGATAGAGATCCACCTACAACTGATAAAGTAAAGTCAAATATTTCAGTGATACTGGGATGTCGTAAGTCCTTTGACTGCACAAGGACTGTGCTTCTTAGATAACGATGTGAGCTAGCAAGATGAGTCAGTGGTTTCTGGAGATCAATGAGTATCTCATGTATAACATTATAACCTAAAAGCCATAGTCGATTATCACTTATGGAAAAGTGATATCAGAAATTCTGACTTCCTGCCAGTCTGATCTCTGAACTCTTTGGTTGCCAGAAAGTGTGTCAGTTATAGCTTTGAGGTCAGTGATACAGGGGAAATGTTTGTATCCCCTTCAGTTCTTCTGTTAGCATGCCTACACTATGATGTCATATTGGCTGTCCTTGAGAGACACTGCACAGTGACTGAACATGTGTCAGAACTTTCATTGCTAGTATCATAAACAGTTGAGTAGGAAAAAAACTCTAAATTAATAATCAATTTCTCCTGTTGAATAAGCACTTCTGCCAAATTACTTAATATCCCCCAAGGGATAGAGTCAAACCTTTATTTTAGCTACATCTATGATCACAGGCGGCCTGTGCCATGGTTAGGTAGGCACTGTTCTAACTAACAGGAATTTTGAAGCTTACATTTTCTGATAGAAGATATCCAATGGTAAAGGCTTTTGGATTATGTTTAAACTGTTCCTGTTTCTGGTTGGGGATCATAGGATGATATGTGTCTGATTTCAACCTTAAGAAATTTGAAATTTCACCATTCAATAATGTTGCTTATTTATTTTAATTAACTTAAATATTGTTTACAATATTATGAATATTTATTTTAATAAATTTTTATAAGCTTAAATTTTTTTATTTGTTGAATTGTAAAATTTCAGCCTTTTTATTTAATGAGATTTTTCTAGAGAGAACAATATCCCTACAATCGTGATTAACAATAAGAAAATTATAAAATGAGCATTTAACAAGAATTCAAAAATATTTCCTGTCCTTATAGGTGACTTCCACACTTTTCAGACACACCCTCATGACCCTCAAATGATCTAGTGGTGTTCCTTTTTCTCTGAGGCAGAGCTTGTAATAAACAAAGACAGAATGGATCCACCACATGCCACTGGGTATGGAGTACCTCACCACTGCATGGCTACCTAGCACTTATGAGCTTACAATTGGGTTCTGAGTCTATGCTGACTCTATTACTTTCAGATGTAACTTTTCATAATTATCTCTCCAGAAACCCAAGTTCCCAAACATTTGAGACGTGTATTTTTTAAAAATATAAATCCATGTAAATTAAAATATTCTAATCCAAAAAGGAAATTTGGATTAGAACTGATGATTTTTTTGTAGTAAGTATTTCAATATATGTTGAAATATTTCCTGTGCAGAGTAAGATGTGCATTTTCTGTGTGAGTATCAGCTAATTTGGGGTAGTCTAGTACTATGTTTGATGAGCCTAGTGAGAGTTTAATGGGGGATTGGGGTACCCAGTAGAAAGGTGTGAAAATGGAATCTGTGGGTATAGAAAGAGAAACTGTATTTCTTCAATTTTAGATGAACTTTTTAAGATAATTTCTTGCATCTATATTATTACATTCTATTGAAAAGGAATGATGAATCACCCTGTATATAATCTACTGTGTTGCCACTGTTTATAAATCATTATTTCTTATTTAGATTTGCATTCTATGTTATCATTGTTATATTACTGTAAAACTCAATTCTTTTTGGTTCTCCTGAAGGTTGTAGCTTCTAGGTAGTGTTAGATTTTGTGCTTACAGGCACTGCACAATTGAACGAGCATGTGTGCGAGAATACACTGAGAATGTCTAAAGTCCTTTGCTTGCAGAAAAGTCTTAGTCTGAGATCTAAATGACACAATGCCTGGATGGGAGCTCTGTTAGCGATCACCTGACTGAGTGGCTCCCGAGCACTCATTGCTTTTCAGGAAAATAGCAGGTAGACTCTGTTCTGATAGTACGTGCTCCATCAAGGCCTGGAGAGTCAGCTAGGTGAAGCTGACATAAATCTTACACATCTTTGCAGCTTCTCTTCCTCGAGTTTTCTGTTTACTGTTTTCCCATTTTCCTCTGGAGCAGGTAATGATTGTGAAGAAGAGGGAGGTGGGAACCAGAAGGGGGGGGATAGACAGAGACTCCAGATAGAGACAGAGAAGAAGTCATAATGCATTAATATGTAGAATGTGCTTGATGAGAATTACAAACTTCAAACTTCATAATAGGCAGAGCTAAGTGATTTTTTTTTTTTGGTTTGGTTTTTCAAGACAGGGTTTCTCTGTAACTTTGGAACCTGTCCTAGAACTAGCTCTTGTAGACCAAGCTGGTCTTGCACTCACAGAGATCTGCCTGCCTCTGCCTACTGAGTGTTGGTATGAAAGGCATGTACCACCACCACCTAGTTTAGATAAGTGATTTCTAAAAAGAGTTAAAGAGAAAACCAATAACTTACTTTTATCTGGCGAGTTTATTTCTTCTTCACCTTTGAAGGATAATTTTATTGAGAACTAAATGTTGATATATATATATTTTTCTAAGCATTTTAAAGATTTCATTCTTTCCTTGCTTATTTCCTTCTTTTTTTCTTTATTTTATTATTACTTTATAAATAATACCAATCAAAATTTCCACTTCCTCCCCTCCTCCTACTTATCTCCCGCTATCCCACTCATAAGACAGCCATTTAGATATTGTTTCCCCCTATGGATAGATGTCTCTTTCATTCTATTTCCTTTTAGAATTTTAAAAATTTATTCTGTTTAAATTTTATTGGCACAATATTTGTGCATATTTATGAAACACTATTTCTGTTAAATTTTTTTGTTTGTCTATAATATAAATATGATACACATAAGTTTAGGGAAGATGGAATTTATTATTTCTATTCTCTGTTTCTTCTCAGTCTTCTATTTTCTGCCTGTTTCTGTGCTGTGTTCGAGTATTTTTTTTGTTTTTTTGTCTCCTTAAAGTATTTTCATCTTATGAAGGATAAGGTGTTTTACATTGTCTCATAGATCTTGAATGAACTGTGCCGTCTTCATTTTTCTCTTTGAATTTCTGTTTGGGGAAGAACTTGTTGACAGGCCTTCAAGCTTAATGAACATTTTCTTATGTGATGTCTGTGCTCCTGGCTTGCACATCTCTGAAGCTGTCATTGTGATGTAGTGTTTTAGATTTTCACATTGCCTTTTGATCTTTTCTAGTTTCCATCTTGTTATCTACATTGTTCATGTATACTTTCTATTAAAGCCCTCTACCAATTAATTTTAGCTATTTCAACTTGCCTGTATCAGGATCTCAAGTCCTTCTGTGATGGCTGCATTGGAGAGTCTATTTTTATAGCTGTTTTTGGTTGTTAGCATAACTGATACTTTAGTGAGTTTTTTTTCTATACATACATGCATACACTCAGGCACATATACACAGATGTGTATAATTAAAAAAAAAAAACAGGCACAGTGTACCAGGCAATGAAACCTAAGGAAAAAATGCTTCTGTACTATAATTTGTCCTCTTCTGTCTATAAGTGAATTTAAGGTTAAAACTTGCTTTATAGGGAAGATTCAAACTTCTCTCAGATACTTTTTTTTTTTAATTTTTTTCTCTGTTTCATGGCAGGACATTAGTGATGATCTTAAACAGGCCTTGGATGCAGCGTCCTTTAGCCACAAAGTCCTAGTCATTAAATTACAAGCATACCACCATACTTGGCTTGGTCATCTTAAATGAATTTTTATTAATTTATTCTGCTTGTTTCCTTCTAACCTTTGTTAGAATGTTGAAAGACAGACTGCTGAATTATGGCTCTGTTGTCATGAATGATCTTTGTATATGGGTCTATTATGGTATTGGGTTGTATGGAGAAGAAACATGTTCCCAAACTTCAGATTTAATCTCTGGTCTGCCTAAAACTCACTGATACAGTTTATCACACATATTGCCGTGCACCAATCCCTTCCTGGCTACACATGGCAGACTTAGCTCATTTACCAGCATCAACCTGTGTTCTGCTTACTCTTCTCCTCCTAGAGTGAGAGCCTGGGGGCAGGGAGGGGTCTGGAGTAGAAAGAACACACTTTCAGAGTTCGAGTCTCTGCCAAACTCTTCTCAGAAGACCTCACTTATGAGGGCGATCTGAACATGTTTTCAAGGGGATCACTCTTGTCCTCCTGATTCTCTTCAGGGAATGTGTTGGACTGAGAGTTGGACTCAGGTGTTGGGAATCTCTCTGTCTTGAACTATCCCATGCTCATTCCCAACACTACAACAATGTCTAAGTTCTACTTTTTGCAGGCTCGTGTATCATAGCTTTAACTCTAGAGGGATGGATCCAAACAACATCTCTCTAGAAAGCTTCATCTCCATATTTGTTTATTTATTTTTCCTTTTCACCTCAGGTCTCCTCAGGTTTATATGGATTTCAAGCAAAACCAAAGCTTTTTCTCATTTTTTTTAGGTTTTTATTTCTATTCAAAGACCATGTGGCCTTACATAACTATAATATACAAAAATATCTTAAGTTGACAAAATATTAAAAATGGAGTGTATTGTAACTAAACTCCTGTTGTTAGGCTTATTGAAAGGTTAATTTTAATCATTTTTAATCTGTACAGATTTTATAAATGACTGCATGATTGTTATTTTTTGGTTTTCAACTTAACTACAACTGTAATTAATTAAAACCCAAATAGCTGGATAACACCTGTAAGGAATTTTTCTTGAATTATTTGAGCTGGGAAAGCCCACCCTAATTCCAGATCTTTTGATGTGGGAAGATCGATATAAAGTCTGTGCCACATCTCCTAGTGGCATCCTATATAAAGTAATGGAAGAAGGAAGCTCTTGCTCTTTGCTTGTTGGCTCTCTCCGTCACCGGTTTTAGAGACTACTACTTCCGGGTTTCACCCTATACTGAAGACCAGCTGAGTCATTCCCTCATAGAAAGAATGAGTTTTGGATTCTTGCACTTGCTGTTGAGACACAGCCATTGTTGGACTATTCAGACCCCAGCTTGTAAGCCAAGCAAATAAATCCCCTCTATATCTATGTATATTTTACCAATTCTGTTTCTCTAGAGAACCTGTGGTTATACATATCATAAAGGAAATGCATGGATTGAGTAGGTGTGCTTGTTTGAGGATTTCAGGCTAACATACTACATGGTACCAAAAATGAAGATAACACAGAGCTCAACCTCAAAGGCTGAATAGTGATTGGAGTACAAACACCCAATCCTCATTATTCCAGGGACTTGTTAGGGCTAGAGTGTGACAGAATCTTCTTTGCTGTAATAGAGAGGGACCAAAAAATGTTGATGTTTTTCAGAGCTTTATTTTTCTTTATTTGTTGTTATATATACATGCATACACACAGGCACATATACACAGATGTATATAAATTGGCAAGTTCAAAATATATTCTGCTTATTCTACATAACGTTCCTTCTGTGTATGTTTCCATGGCTGACCATTTGGTATTGGGTAATCAATTAGTATGGTTTTCTCAGGGAAGACTATTTTCCCCACCTTCACATTCCTTCTTTGCTTATAGTTCTCTATGTGGGGTTGAAGACTTGCAGGTTCTTCTCTTTCTCCATTAGCATGTCTATTGGTGGATCTTTCCTGATGGTGTGAATGTGGTGGTCACCTCATATAAGTAAACACAATGCCCAGTGAGAGTGTGAACTTCCATATACTGATCACCATAAACCCAGGGGCACAACATTTAAAATCTATAACTCATCAGTCTGGGTCACAAGTTGAAAGAGTGTTCCTTTTTGCTCAGCCACTCTCAATGTGACTTACTTTTTAATTTTTTCATAGGTACACATATCAGTGAGTTGAAATTCTGGCTACATTTTTCCAGAAAGACAGACAGGAAGGAAGGAAGGAAGGAAGGAAGGAAGGAAGGAAGGAAGGAAGG
>NW_004949107.1:2404726-2415909 GCF_000317375.1 Microtus ochrogaster
GGAGGGACGGAGGGACGGAGGGAGGAACAGAGGGAAGAATGGAAGGATAGAGTGATTGAGGGAAAGAAGAACTCTATTTTTTTCACACTGATGCCCACCACATTTTTCTTTAATTTTTGTTAGAATAAATTCGTGTACTTCTGAGTTGACTACTCAGCCATCAGAACTGGACTTGCTCCAGAGTTGGTGACTCTTAAATAGTGTATACTCAGTGACAGTCCTTCTGCATAATGGAATATGCAAGGGTAATGGAATATCCAAGGAGGTCAGAGCAGCTGATATAGGAACATTGGCCATAATCTCTGCTATGGAACCTCAAAACTGGTTTTAAGGTAAACATTTACAATTGACACAATTGTGAGCTGATAAGAGAGATTCTATAACAAGCTTATATTGGATTTGTATTTTTGACCTTGATTATGTAAGTTAAAGAACATCACACTGTCTGGAAGACCCTTTAGTGATTATTTAAATCTACCCTATTTTTAATAAGGGCAAGGTTTTCTGTGACTACTTCTTGTCAGCACTTTACCCATCTTTTAGGATTTGGTTTGCTTTCAGCATGACTCAAAAATTGTTTCTGAAGAATGTCAACTCCTTTGAAAGTAATTCAATTATCATTAAACAAATAAGACATTTCTGCCAAGCATACTGGGATGACTGTATTTTGTCCTTGATAAAGTTATAGAACAAAATGAAGATAAATGACATGGGCTATATTATAATATATACTAAGCCACTAAAATGTCTTATCTTGTAATTCATCATCAGCAAAACACAATGTCAACCCTTGAACCCAATTTAAAAATAGGCATTGCTTTTGCACATTTTTATTAAAGCAAAGATAGTTGAGTTAAAAATAATTCTATTTACTATAAAGTATGTTATATAGTTTTCTGATTTAAATTGCAGGTTATTTGATGAAAGTAAATTTTCTGCACAAGAGAGTATAAAATAGGTATTTAATTCAATCAATGAAGAGAAAATATTATTTTAAAACATTCTCAAAGTAGCTCCATATATAGAGAGAAAGTTCAATGACATTTCCTTCATCTCTAATTACTTACATTAGTTTGACAACCTCACTGTGATATGGGTTCTCCGTTTTGAGTAAGTTAGACATGACTGAATCTTGAGGGCTCTTCTTATAGAAAACAGGCCAAAAAATTAGTGGGAAAAATTTGAGTAACACACAAAGATGGTGAAGCCAGGGGGGTGGAGTTGCTAATTTATAAGTCTTATCCTAAAGGTTCTTTAGAGGTCAAGTAATAAGGTGCGTAATAGGCTCCAAAGTGGTCCAGTACTGTACATTCTTATCAACTGAGCTTTGGGCTAAGAAAAAATCCATCTAATAGACTGGAAATCCAATGCCTCATTGTTGGCCAGAATCAGTGATGAAAGAATTGGCTACGAAGCAATTCTCACCTAAAGGAATTCTACCTAAAGAATAAAAAGTAACTGAACAGCTGTGCGAAATCCACACAGCAATCTGCATCTAAGTCCAGTGTCTTCCAGTAAATGTAATAAGGTAGCAATAATTTTGAAATATGCTAGAAACAGAATACTCTAGAATGATTATTTTCATATATATACATATATATGACAATATTGGTCCTTTGCATAATAATATAATGTTTCTACATTTTAACGGAAAAGGCAAGACTCCCCTAAGATTTGCACTACCAGGAGAGAAAAACTTGAAGTGAAGACATAAGTCATATGAGTGAAAATCAGCTTGGGTTAGTGTGGAAAATAAGTAAATGGATGCAAAATGCTAAAAAGGGGGGATTCTCAAGATATATAATAAATAGAGACTTGATTTAAAAACTGTTGATAACACAGGAAAAAATAAAAGTTAAGATTCCTCTAAGAAAGACAAAGAAAAATTAATAATTGCAAATGACAAAAAGATGGCATAGTGTCAATGGAGTCGGGGACGGGGATGTGAATTATAAGCATATTCATGGAGATAGAAGCTGGTGGCTCTCAGTGTAGTGAAGAATGATGCTGAACAGAGCTTATGGGGGAGAACAATGACATCCTTGAGTATTATGTACAACAAATTGTCATTTCTCTCCCTTTAGTAATATTTTCAAAGTGTCTTAGTATGGTGCTGAATTTTATTGTATTTTCAAAGTGTTAGATGCGAGAGAACTTGTATTAAAAAATTCTTATGCAACTGACTTTTTAATACCTCTCCATACAGTTTTCTGCATTAAGAAGGAATGGGTGCTGTGGTAGTAATCTTGCCCTCTTCCCCACTACAGTCGTTGAGCTCAGATCGTTCTGTACGTCTCACCCTCTATAACAACATAGGAGACTGAGACATAAAGACCTGGTTTTCAGTGTTTTATGCCAGCTTTCTTGTTTCGGAAATAATGAACTGTGCACCTGTGACGTGTGGCCCTTTCATCATAAGGTGGCATGGCCTGAGAGGGAATGTCCTCTGAGCTGAAATGAAAAGAATCATAGATATTAATTCTTACAACATAATTAAACCCAATGAATATGCAGGCTTAGTGTAGCACACATGAAAACCAAATAGGAACCCTGCACAGTGAAGGTACGATTCCATCACACAATAATGAGCTCCACATCATTTCAGCAAATTTTTATCTTTATTTACATACATATATGCAATTAGCTTGAAATAAAATTCTGTCAGCTTCCTTTTGTTTTGCCCATGACATTAAAATCTTGCAGGTAGGTTCCAATCATTTTGTTTGAACAGAGACTTCTGCTGAGTGCTTTTGATTATTTGGGCAGAGTCTCAGCTGTATTGCCTGCAATGTATTTGGTGTGGACAGCTTTTCCTATTTCAGAAAGCATGCTGTTCCTGCTGGTTGTCTTACTGCTGACTTGGGGAGCTAATAACTGCCTACATTCTGGTGACAGTTTTTTTGCAGCTTTGACTCTGATGACATACTGATGACTTATTGCAGAGTCACATTGGACTGGTAACTGACACCTCAGTAGCTGATTCCCAACATGAACCCTCAGCCCTGTTAGTGTAGCAGAGTGGTTTTCTTAATCACCACTCAGAGTCTGTGTCTGATTATGCTCCAAGTCATTTCTCAAACATGTGCTGAGGTCTCTTGCTGTTTCTCCCTGGTGTCTTGAAAAAAGATACATATAGTGGTGTCTGATTGTGCATTTCTCTTCGAGGTTAGCCCACACTCAGAGGGTGCTCATTTTGTCTGGTGCTTTGTTTGCTTGTTTGTGTATTCTTCCTGCTGGCACACTTGTTTGCAATTTCCCTGTGCACGATTTCCTATGTCTTCTTCTAGGCTGATCAGTGCTAGGAGATGGATACATGGAGAAAGGAAGCAGTTTCTTAATAAGTAATAATAAAAATAATATGTATCACACTTGAAATTTTTATGCAATTAAATTAAATAAAGGTTGTGTAAATGTTGTTTTTGTAGCTCTCTTTGTTTCTCTTTAACTTTCTCCACATCAGGTCCCAGGGGAAAATTCTTCATAAAATCTATGATCAATGCTTCACTCTAAGGAGAGGAATTCAGGTTTCCAAATCATTTCTTGGTGGATTATAGAGTAGATAGAACTTACTCCCTCTAAGTAAAAATACTGGCTACCCTTAATACCATATTCATGGGGTCTATGCCTGTGAAGTCACCTACCTGCATCAAAAATGTGAGCTTTTCAATGATTGTTTTTACAATGGGCATATTAAATGAAGTGACAGTGTGTTTTTACATAAGCTATGCACAACTTTAGGTAAACAGTACTTATACTATATAGTTTATTTAAAAATAATAAGAAGAAAAGACAGTTTGTAATGCCCATTGTAAAAACAATCATTGAAAAGCTCACATTTTTGATATTTTATTAAAGTAGGTGTGGCATTGGAGGAAATTTGTCACTGGGGGTAGGTGGACTTTAAGATCTCAGATGCTCATGCCAGGCCCAGTACGGCATTCTTTTTCTGATGCTTTCTGATCCAGATATAGAATTGTTAGCACCTTCTACAGCACCATGTCTGCCTGCACACAAATGTTTCCTGCCTTTTCAATAATGAACGAAACCTCTGAAACCATAAGCCTGCTCCAATTAATTTCTTTCTTTTATAAGAGTTGCTATATGGACTTGATATCTCTTCATAGCAATAAGAACCATAACTAAGACACACCACATGTAATTATTCATCTGGCAGCTTAGTAACTTTACAAGCACATACTATGCACATAAACCCCACTATAGACAATGTCATACCAAGAATTTTCAGAATCTGTTTTTCCTCTTATCTTCATTGGACTTCTGTTCTCCCATCTCTGAATAATAGTGTATGTTTCTCTGCCCCTTGTAGCAATCAAATTTATAAAACTTTTATTCAAGTGTATGCTCAATTTTTCAGATTTTAAAGAACAGAATAGCTGATCTGGCTGAACTGGTTTCAGGTGAATTATCAGCAAGTAAAATCTTATGTCCTTTATTAAAGTTTGAAGGAGATATTATTTAGCATCTTATATCTATATATAACTGGGTGTGCATATGATTAAATTGGATGCAATGTGGGAAGGAACACAAGCAATAGGAAAAATGATTGCATCACCTAATCTATCAATCAAGTCAGAGCATCACCTGAACTACATGATTTAGCAGTGAGTCATTTTTCTCTTGGACCCCATAAGTAGAAGCCTTGAAGAATAACTGGGGCACTTGACTACTCACATGCATATGTACTGTCTTATTTGTGGGTATTTTATTCTCACTAATGCTCAGAAAACAGCAGTGTGTTGAAGATGGACACTAAAAAGAAATCCCACACTAGCTCTGAATTGAATACAATAAAAGGTATATTTTATAATTTAGGAATAGACTCGAAGATCACAGTCCTCTGCACAAATGGGGAACAGGAACCAAATCCAGCAGCCAGAAGAGAGAAGGAATGCTCTTTACTTCGGCATTTATAGCACAAGAGACCACGTCCAAGTGATCCAGTAACAAAAAGACTGCCGGTTGTAGGATTTCCTACAGCAGTATGTCTAGCTATACTTGGGTTGCCCACGTGTGTTTCCAATTTTAAGAAATTCTACACATTTAAGAAAAAATCATGACAGGTAAATGAGGGAATGCTGAAATTATGATTACCTTTATCAACATTTTTCTAACATAAAATTACTAATGGAATCACAAACCAGACTCTCAAAATTTACCTGTTTTCTATGGTATAGATAAGCAAGTAACAGGGCTTCTTGACGCCTGGTAGATGTTGGTACTGTTTTATATAGTTCTCTTTTCTAAAATCACATCTATGTTTTAGGGAGAGGTTACTCGGGCCAGTTGTTCTGTTAAGGCAGGGTAGAAAGACAAGGGGAATTAGGAGGAGATGGGAGAGGAAAGGAGTTTCTTCCCCTACAGTTTGATTGAAGCCTCTTGCCAGCTGAGCATCAGGAATTTGGACACAATAGATATTTGTTTAAGATTTTTTCAGATAGAAATTTATATTTTTTCTAACTTTATTGTTACTCCTTCTAGTTCACTGGTTCTTCACTGGTTCTCATCTTTTCTGTACCAGAATCTTATAAAAAGTTTTCTGTTGATTGTTTTTATCTGAAAATCATGTTTATCTATTTTAATTCTTATCCCATTGTGATAAGATGAAATTCAAAGAATTATATTCCTATATTTGTTAACACACTTTGTATTCAGGTACATGATCTTTTTGTTTGTTTGTTTGTTTGTTTTTTGTTTTTCAAGACAGGGTTTCTCTGTAGCTTTGGTGCTTGTCTTGGAACTAGCTCTTGTAGACCAGGCTGGCCTTGAACTCACAGAAATTCACCTGCCTCTGTCTCCCGAGTGCTGGAATTAAAGGCATGTGCCACCACTACCCAGCTGGATACATGATAAATTTAAGAGAAAGTTCCATCATAGGGTGTTGAAAAAAATATGTAGTTTTGAGTATTTGGATTGAATATTATATTGATGTCTGTGAAATTCACTTGATCTATGCTGTTTTAGGATTAATATAAATTACATATTATATATAATGTTATATATCATATGAATGGTTTAACAATGATGAATCATATAGTTAACTAAAATTCTTGGAAAGGGAGCTTGGCAAAATCCAACATCGATTCACGTTAAAACTTCTTGGAAAAGATATAGTACTGAAAAACTCAGCTAAAAAAATAGGACAAGAGAAGTAAAAAAAAAATGGTTTAAATAGGAAAGAAAAAGGGCAGTTCTCTAGTTGTAGAAGATATGATTATATATCCATTTATAATGCACATTTATAATATATTATATATGTGAATATATATATGAAAGACCATAAATAATCCACCAGGAAAGTCTAATTCTTATAAACATTTTCTGCAAAGTGTCAAGATACAAAATAGGAAAATCCTATTGAAAGAAGACTCGCAAGAATGTACCTTGGAAATCCCAGCACTCGGGAGGCAGAGGCAGGAGGATATCTGTGAGTTCGAGGCCAGACTGGTCTACAAGACCTAGTTCCAGGACATGCTCAAAGCTACAAAGAGAAACCCTGTCTCGAAAAACAAAAATAAATAAATACATACATAAAAAATGTACCTTGGAATAATATTAATCATTGATGTGAAAGACCTAAAGTATTGAAGAAATTGAAAAGGTCAGTAAAAAATGGAAAGATCTCTCAGGCTCATGAATTGTTAATGTTAATATGGTGACAAGGGTCAAACCACTGAAAAGAATCTACAGATTCAGTATAGTCCTAATTAAATATTCAGTGAAATTATTCACTGAGATGGGTTAAAAAAATCTTAAAATTAATATAAAAGCACAAAATGCCCTTTAATAGTAACCAAACTAATCTATAACTGATACACCTCAAAAAAAGTACTGATCACTGTACATGATTTAAATACAGTAGAAATATAATACTAAAAGCAACACTGGTCCTGGCACAAAAGCAAACATCTAGGTCAACAAAAATGAGTAAAGGAACTCATAAGGTATCTAAAGACAGTAGCCTGGAACTGTGCCTGTATCTCTGCCACTCAGTAAGCTGTTTTTCTTCTTGGGCCTCTTGGCTTCAAGAATCAAGACACATGATGTTTGGGGCAGGGCTGGAATAGCTAGTTGCATCCTTCATGCTAACTCAGGGTCTTTCTACTGTCAAAAACTGGAAAAAATGCCGACTTTCTTTGTCTCTTAACCTTTGAGACCTTAAATTTTATTTGGTATTATTTGGAGGTAAAATTAAGTTTTTAATTTAGACACTATAAAAATTAGTGTAGTAAATTATAGAATGATATAAAACTAAGATATACTCCATGTTAATACCTACTAAAATGATCTCAAAACCACAACAAATAACTAACCAAATAATCCATTTTAAAGCATGATTTGTTGACTCAAAAACACAACACTTATCTTAAAGTTTATGAGAAATAGTTTGTTCTGGACAAATGTGAGTGACCATGGCCAAAAAAAAGTGATTCATGTTACCCACAATTCCATGTTCTAATGTGGAAGCAATTTCACAAAGTTTTATAGTATGAGAACAACAAAATGTTCATCAGGATATTTTTCAAATATATTGGGGGGGCGTTGGGTCACAGACAAACAGGGAAGCCTCAGTTACAAGCCTCCTATGCAATCTAATGAACTCATAACTTTTGAGTTAGTAAAAGGTAGTGGTCTGCTAAATTAAAACATTAGAAAGGATAGTTAGTATAGTACTATGAACATACCAAGCTACTTACTCAACTGTGATAAAGTTGTTAGGTCAGGGAAATAGCAAGACAATTAATCACTACTACAATGGCTAATGGTGGCCCGAATTAATTAGGTTCTGGGCCATGCAACATCCCAAACTCCCCACAATCACAAAGCTCTAATCAGTTGATCACCCTTCAGGAAGGTTCAATTTGAGTCTTTTCCTGGGAACTTTTGTTCATAAATCCATCCATGACTATCAGCATGATAATGTTTTCCATATATCTTAACACTAAACCTGCAAAAACACTTCTTCATGATATTAACGAATGAAGGTAAAGAAGGATATCAGGAAGATACAGGAGAGAAGAGAGGGATTAAGAAGAGTTAAAGAAAGGGAAAAGATGTGTGTGTGTGTGTGTGTGTGTGTGTGTGTGTGTGTGTGTGTGTGTGTGTGTGTGAGAGAGAGAGAGAGAGAGAGAGAGAGAGAGAGAGAGAAGCAAACAAGCTAGTTTATAGGACAAGAAGACACAGAGGCCACATAAGGACATCTGACTCATTGTGTTCCATTCAGCACCGAGCACATTCAAGAATGTCTTAACACTGTGAGTCAGTTCCACCAAGAAACATGACTCTCACAGCAAAAGTGCACCATCAATACCCATGCCAGTGTAGGGGTTGATTCAGGGACTTCTGATGATCCCAATTTTGAACCCACTTCTGAGCTGATCCAGATGCCCCCCCCCTTTGGATCTCCCTGAGTAATGCAACGTCTGTGTCACCAACACCGGAAAGAAGTCAGAGCAAGCTTACTGCAGGATGCCCATGTTCATTCCAGACATCTGCAGACCCAGCTGGGAGCACCTACATCCTAATTAGCTGTAAGACATGAAGATGCCTTTGAGCTGAAAGACAGAGTGTTGTACAATTGAAAGTGCAGGCATGCCCCAGAGAACCATAGTGTTTACTGTTTCATAACATGCATATTCAAGCCCCCATAACACCAGGCCCCAAACCACCACTCAGTCAGGGCCTGCATTACAGATACCTGTTTACAATTGTAAGAAAACTAAAGAACCAGGGTATTTTCAATGAAAACTCAGTATTCATCTTTTTGTTTTACGTATTCAAAATACTTGGAATACCCCCCAAACAGCTGTGGCTTGACAATGAATGTCTCTCAATATGTTAAAGTACATGTAAATATTTTTATAGTAATGAAACCAGATTATCATTATCTCTGATAAGAAAAATAGCTAATTTTCCTATACTAATCTTTAAGAGAGGATAATAACATTTGAAAGATTCTTTAAGCTAAAACCTCTCTTCAAAACTAAATTACCAAGATTAAAAATCATAATAATTGCACTTACGCAAAGTGTGGAAGAACAGATGGAAAATAATTGAACAAGTGACAGAATTGATCACTATATATATTACATCTGGTTGCAAGCAGACTAATCATAAAAAGATGAACATATTCATAACAATATCAATAAGCACAAAACTACCCCCTGCAGAAAATTTCTCCTCCCAATTAATACAGGAAAAATTTGCCAAAATTGTAAATTATTTGTCTATAATAAAAATAGAAATGTCCTAGCTTATTTTGGAAGTTTATCATAACTTATGTCGGCAACTGCACACATGCAACTATTCATTTTGATATACACTGTTATGACATTTACAAAGGATATTTGCCAAGTCAACTTCAAACTTTCTGACTTCCTCATATATTTGATGGAGCACTTCTGCTTACATAATAATTTCCAACAGCAAAAATATCATCTTCAAATATATTCATGGAAATTTTTCTTATTTTATGACAAGTATCAAAATTTCAATAACCATTCATAAGGGATTAAAACCTCTTTATTCATCATGGCTATCACAAGTTATAGTTGTGATAAACCCCATGATTTATTACATGCACAGTTCTGATTATTTAGGGTGATTTTGATTAGTCACCAACACAGAGAAAACAATAGATTCAAAAATATATTTATATATTAAGACCATCTACTGTGTTTTTAATTCACACATTTCGAAGCCATGTTGTTCAACCCATGCAATTTTAGATTATATGTCTAACGATTGGTTTCATAACATATGGCAGGTTTCACAACCTGCCAAAATTCTATCTATTAGCTAAGGAAATACATCATTTCTGTTTGCAATAAGACAAACCATAGGCATTTTAAAAATACATTATCTTGGAAAAATGACTTGCTAACTGTCTTTCAAAAATATTTGACACAATTTAATTATCATATACAATGCCTAAGAATATATTTGGATGCTAATTAAAATGAGATGATGATTCATAAATACTCAGAATAATGGAGAATGGGTTAGAGTCCAATAGTCAGTACACTTAAGATATTCTGTAATATGAACAAGGCAGAAGAAGAAAAATAACTCAAAGGCATTGTGCCAAGTGATTGAGGGTAGGATCTAAGCATTTGTTCAGGTATTAGTATAAATATTTATAGATATTCATATTGTTTTAACTGATTTTCATAGTCTTGCTTAAGTGTAATATGCACAAATATGAAGAACTATATACCTCATGTACTGTCAGAATAAAATGGACCACTTAGCTAAGGCTACTTCATGGAAAACTTGCTGTGAGGTTTCTACTCTGCTTTTCCTTTCACTAAAACATTTTCCAAACTAATTGTATCTGTGAGCCCCATTTTTAAGTAAATCAGTGTGAGCCTGGATTTATATGATAAGCATCCTTTCTAATATAAAATATCAAACATAGGTATGTACTATATACTCAACATTTTAGGATCTCCCTTTGTTCCATGGATTAAGATGGCCACAACCAAATATTAAATTTTATTCTTTGTTTCATATATATGCCCATGTTTTCATGATAAAATTCCACAATAGTTTTGAAATGCAAACAGTAACTTTAATTAAGTACTTCTTTTCCATTACATCTTACTTTGGTGGAACTACTCTGTGGAGGGTTAAGTTCCCAAATATCTACATCCTTTGGGAAATCTTCATAAAATTTAGAACAGGCAAACATGACAGTTCATATCCTGAGCTCCTTCACTGTGATGTATATTCCTACTCTATGTTGAATCCTGTTTAGATCACAAGAGCACACCACATTTTCACTATCATATATAATGCTCACTTAAAGAAGGCCTTGTGCCAGAGGTGCTTAGCAATAAGAAAAATGATTTATGTAATAAACAATGATTGATAGTTACTATTGGTTAATTTAAACTCAAATATCAAATGTGTATTTGTGCAATTAAAATACAAATGATTATCTTACAAGAATATTCAGTTAAGAAACCAAAGTGTTATCCATTCATATAAAATATTCCAATAAAGGTTATAAACATATGGGAAATTTTATGCCTTTTCACTTCCACTGGCCAGAGGACTGTTTCTCTCCGACTGGGACGATAACTCATACGATGCCTCTTCTAAAATTTTATTTTTAAATTTAAATTTAATATTTAATGGATATAACTTGTATTCCAGGTACTATA
>NW_004949107.1:2416034-2417973 GCF_000317375.1 Microtus ochrogaster
TACAGATGGTTGTGAGCCACCATGTGGTTGCTGGGAATTGAACTCAGGACCTTTGGAAGAGCAGGCAATGCTCTTAACATCTGAGCCATCTCTCCAGCTCCTTCTTGTTATTTTTTTAATGCAATATTTTCTCATTTTTCCATAGCAATCCCAGTTACCTCTCCCTCCCCTTCTCCCACATTCCCCACCTTTCACCTGCCTCATTTCCCCATCCACTTCTCAGAGTTTGTTACAAGTCTCGCACATCGTATTGAGGCAGGATGTCCTCCCCGCTATATCTAACTTGAGCAAGGTATTTCCCCAAAGAGAATGGGCTCCAGTTCAAGCGATAGGGATCAATCCTGGTTCCACTTAGGCCCCACAGACTGCCTCAGACAAACATTTGTCACGCACTTTCGGAGGACCTGTTTTCTTCCCGTGCAGGTTCTCCAGCTGTCCGTTCAGAGTCAGTGAGCTCCCACTAGTTCAGGTCAGTTATTTCTGTGGGTATCCTCACCATGGTCTTGATTCTTTTGCTTATATTATCAATCCTCCCTGCCTTCGACTGAACTTTGGGAGCTCGGCCCCATGGATAACTGTAGAGCTCTGAATCTGCTTTCATCAGTGGATGGATGATGTTTCGATGATGACAATTTAGTCATTCCATTTTCTTTGTATTTGTTGAGGTTTGCATTGTTACTGAATTTATCCTCAATTTTAGAGAAGATTCCATGAAGTGATGTGAAGAAGGTATATTCTTTTGTATTTTGGGTGAAATATTCTATAGATATCTGTTAAGTCCATTTGAGTCATGACATCTGTCAGTTCTCTTATTTTTCTGTTAAGTTTCTATCCATTAGTGAGAGTAGGGTGATGAAGACTCCTACTATTAGTGTGTGGAGTTTGATGTGTGATTTAAGCTTTAGTAATGTTTCTTTTACATATGTGAGTGCTCTTGCATTTAGTATATAGATGTTCAGAATTAAGAATTCATCTTGATAGATTTTTTTGTTATGAATATGTAATGTCCTTCTCCATCTCTTTTGATTGATCTTAATTTGAAGCCGATTTTGTTAGATACTAAGATAACTAGCTATACCTGCTTGTTTGTTAGGTCCATTTGATTGGAAAATCTTTTCCCAACCCATTACTCTGAGGTAATATCTGTCATTGAGGTTGAGGTGTGTTTCTCATACGCAGCAGAATGATGGATCCTATTTTCGTTTCATTCTGTTAGCCTGTATCTTTTTATAGGTGAATTGTATCCATTGATATTAAAAGGTATCAATGTTCAGTGATTATTAATTCCTGTTATTTTTCAGTAGTAATGTTTGTGTGCTTCTGTTCTTTGGGGTTTTCTGGTGTGAGATTATCTGTTGCCTCTATTTTCTTGGATGCAGATAACTACAGTGGGCTTGAGTTTACCTTTGAGTACTATTTGTAAGTCTAGATTTGTGGATAGGTATTATTTAAATCTGGTTTTGTCATGGAATATCTTGTTTTCCCTGCCTATGGTGCTAAGTCACATAGCAGTTTCCCACAGTCTTTCACAATGGTTACAATACAGAAAGGCATCTCCCAGCTGCACATTGCCTGGCTGGTTTGGGGTTCTGCTCATATAGAAAAATAAGTTTACAGACACACAGTAAAGACAGACTCAGATGTGTTACGGTATGTTTAAAAATATGCATAGCCATGGGAGAGAAAAGAGAAGGTATAGACAATCATTAGAAAAAGACAAATATAGTATTAAGATAATAGTAAAATCCTTTAAAAAAGAGTAAAGTAATGGAAAAGGAAAATAGCCATGTGAAGATGGGGATGCATGAAGAATCTGGATCCTATATATTATTGTATTTTCTTTAAATGTTTTGGCTGGTAAGAGATACTGAATTATGAAACCTGATGGACTAAACCAACATATATACTACATATATGTTCTTTTTTATTTTTGGTTTTG
>NW_004949107.1:2418073-2418620 GCF_000317375.1 Microtus ochrogaster
TCCATTGATATTAAAAGGTATCAATGTCCAGTGATTATTAATTCCTGTTATTTTTCAGTAGTAATGTTTGTGTGTTTCTGTTCTTTGGTGTTTTCTGGTGTGAGATTATCTGTTACCTCTATTTTCTTGGGTGCAGATAACTACAGTGGGCTTGAGTTTACCTTTGAGTACTATTTGCAAGTCTAGATTTGTGGATAGGTATTATTTAAATCTGGATTTGTCATGGAATATCTTGTTTTCCCTGCCTATGGTGATTGAAAGGTTTGTTGGATATAGTAGTCTGGGCTTGCATCTGTGGTCTCCTTGTGTCTGCAGCACATCTGTCCAGGACCTCCTGACTTTCAGAGTTTCCATTGAGAAGATATGTGTGATTCTGATAGATCTTCCTTGATATGTTATTTGGACTTTTATACTTGAAGCTCTTAATATTTTTTTCATTTTTCTGTCTGATTTAGTGTTTTGATTATTAAATGACAAGGGGACTTCTTTTTTGACCCAGTCTATTTGGTGTTCTGTAAGATTCTTTTTTTTTTTTAAGATTTTTTTT
>NW_004949107.1:2419255-2422303 GCF_000317375.1 Microtus ochrogaster
CTATCTTCAGCTGCCCCAGGAACTAACTGGGGACCTCTCCTTAGTCACCTGGAAGCCCCTCTAGGTCCAAGTCTCTTCCCAACCCTACGATGGCTCCCTTAATTAAGATATGTGCTTCCCTGCTCCCCTATCCTACCTTCCTGTATCCCAATCATCCCGTTGCCCCAAGTTCTCCCCATCCTACCCTTCTCACTTTTTTCTCCCCATCTAGGCATAGCCTTCTTTAGGTTGAGAAAGTTTTCTTTTATGATTTTGTTGAATATTTTATCTGTGTTATTGAACTGGAGTTTTTTCTCCTTTTTCTATCCCTATTATTCTTAGGTTTTGTCTTCTCATGGTATCCCAGAATTCCTGGATGTTAAGAACTTACTGGATTCAACATTTTCTTTGACCGATGAATATATTTCTTCTATCCTATCTTCAACTCCTGGGATTCTTTCTTCCATTTTTTGTATTCTGTTAGCTATACTTGTATTTGTAGTTCCTGTTCATTTACCCAGATGTTTTATTTCTAGAATTCCCTCGGTTTGTGTTTTCTTTATTGCCTCTCCTACAATTTTGAAGTCTTGAACTGTTTGACTTGTTTGATTGATTATTTCCTGGTTTCCTTTATGAGATTTATTGTTTTCTTTTAATTTTTTGTTTACTTTCCCATCCATTTCTTTAAGGGATTTTTTTTTTCATTTCCTTTTTTGGGTCTTTATCATCTTCATAAAATTATTTTTAAGGTCTTTTTCTTCCACTTCTTCTGGGCTAGGTTGTTCTGGTCTTCCTGTAGTAGAATTACTAAATTCTGGTGTTGCCATATTGTTCTTTAGGTTGTTGAATGTGTTCTTGCATTGGTAGCTACCCTGCTCTTCCTCAAATTGGTGCAGGCAGTGTCTTTATCTCTTGGTACAATCCTTGTAGTTAGTCTATGTGTCTCAGGAATATTCTCTTCTATCAACTGTTGTAGTCCCTGCCTGTGTCTAATGGAGCTGCTGCAGTCTCTGGGGATGGGTGGTTTGGGAGCCAGAGTAGGACTTGTATATCACAGGGTCCAATGTTGGGAGTGTTAGAGGAGCAGCAGACTTGCCTGCTTGCTGGCCTGTACAGTTGTGGCAGGTGGGGGAGTGGCCTGGGGTTTTGCTCTGGGGCTTAGGGCTGAGAGACTGGACTGTCAAGCTGGGGTGCTGGGAACTCACCTCTTGATCTACTCTGTGTAGTGCCAGTCTGTGTCCCAGAGAGCCACTGAGGTCATGGCTGATGGGTGGGTTTGCTGCTTCTAAAATTAAGTACAAAATTTTTCTTGAGAGAATCACATTATTTTCCAAGTAAAAGAGGTACCAGATATTTTAAATAAAGTGATTCTTGTCATTGTGCATAATAGATGTGTTAGGCCACTATATAGCTGAGAAGGGACCAGTACATTGGTGTGGGAGGTCCTTCTGTCTGTGTGTTGCTTTTATTGGTTAATGAATAAAGAACTGCTTTGAGCCTGTGGCAGGGAAGAGCAGAACTAGATGGAGAAAGCGAGGTTGTATGCTGGAAGAAAGAAGGGAAGGATAAGAGAGAAGCAATGGACCACAGGTGACAAATGCTAGGAACTTTAGCTGGTAAGCCACAGCCACGTGGAAATACACAGATTAATGGTGAAGGGTTAAATTAATATGTAAGAGTTAGCCAATAAAAAGCTAGAGCTAATGGACCCAGCAGTGACTTATTCAGGTCTAAGTTAACCAGACAGTGGGGAACCAACAAGCAGCCCCTCCTCTAACAGTATATACCATCTAGTCTAAATATAACATTCATAACTCCCTTTAAATTATAATTTTATAAAACTTTTGTCAGATATGAAAGTCAATAAAAACAAAAAACCTCATTCTTTAGAATGTGATTAAATGAGTAATGAAATAGTCCTGTGATAAGTTATTATTTTGATACTTTTGAGATTAATATAATCACATCATGTTCTTCTTACCTTTACTTTGTCTTAAACACTGAAATATGCCCCTTATCATAAGCACTTTTTGTTAATTGTTGTTTTTTGTGCTTTTGTGTGTTTATTTATATCTATTCCTAAATACACAAATATAATATGTTCAATTCATATAATGTCACTTATATTAATGAAATTTCATGGCAGACCATTTGATTTAGAACCAATTGTTATGTTCTTCCCTGAGGAAGACTATTTCTCTCATTCTCAGCATTCTGTAGATACCTACAGTTCTGTATTTAGAGTTCAGTCTTCTTGAGCTTTTCTACTTTCATATTGGCATGTATATTGGTCTCAACCTTGTTTAAAATATGTTTAGGAAAGAATTTGGTGAGACTTCATGGTATAGCTTCTGACATTTCTAGGAAACAAAATCTCATAGCAAGCTCCCTGTTTCTCAGCATCTTGCAATCTTTTTGACCTCCCTAATACAATGTCTCCTGAGTGATATGAAATAATCCTTCTGTACACTGTGAAAATATACTATTCTCATTGGTAAATAAAGAACTAACTAGGGAGTAGTCTTGCAGAAAGTCTAGGCCAGACAGTCAAACTGAGAAAGCTAGGCGGAAGAAAGGTAGAGTCAGAGTCAGTGGAGATTTTAGCACAGTGGGAGCCAAACATGCTGGAGGACAGTTAAAGCCACAATCCACATGACAATACATATATTAAAAAATGGTTAATTTAAATTATAAGAGATAATTAATAATAAGTCTGTGCTATCAACTGGGCATTTATAATTATTAATAAGACGTTTGTGTTTATATGCAAAGCAGCTTTAAGAATAAAATACTCACTCCATCTATCTATGGCAGCCAATGTCCAAGGTCATGTACATTCACATAAACCCTGAGAAAGCTTTATAAATGGTTCTAAGCACACAACATTGGAGCCAAACCCAACTTCCTCATCTTGTGTTCTTATGTTTTCCGTGGAACAGTGATGCATCTCCTGGCAGCTGCCAGCACACCATGAGCTAAGTCACATAGCAGTTTCCCACAGTCTTTCACAACGGTTACAATACAGAAAGGGATTTCCCAGCTGCACATTGCCTGGCTGGTTTGGGGTTC
>NW_004949107.1:2423278-2425891 GCF_000317375.1 Microtus ochrogaster
ACTTTATATACTTATATAATTGAATTATATACTTATAGTTATATACAATGAATTATATACTTATAATTATATACAATGTACTTATATAATTGCATTAATACAAACATGTATGTTACCTTTAAAAATTTATGTACTTTCAGAGCCAGGGAACCATGCACTAATGAAAACAGATGACCCATGTGATCCAGCATTCAGAACAGTTTCAAGGCTGCTGACTGAGATGGCACAGTTGCATAGTATTCTCCAATCAAAATTTAATAATTACCCTAATTTACTCAAGTTTCCTCCAAAGATTTTCAGCACCCCCATAAAACAAAAAGTAGTCTAGAGAATGACACCCACATTCCCCAAAAATGGTTTATGAATATTTATTATCATTTAAGGGTGGTTGGTTACCGCATGTAATTGGTCATAGTCAGAAAAAAAGCCAAACAAACAAGTTTAATTTTAAGTTAATAATATAAATTTGCTATACTATATGTATTTTTCTACTCTTATTTAGGTTATTACTTTTATGTAAAATGTAATCTCTAATTAAGAAATACAGAATAATAGTGATTAATAATAGCCAAATTTATAGTCATGTTAGGTATGTTTTCATCATCATAAACAGATATATTTAGATCTAGAGGTTGTCTTCAAGCACTTTGAAATGCCACCGAATATGGCATTTAATATGTGTAATAACCTAAGGTTTTTAATGACAATGAGGCATGTCTGTTCCTAGCAACACCAATGTATTTTAGAGAAGATGATAGCCATGGAAGAAACTGAGTATGGAGTTTAATTTTTTTTAAAGCATAAGCTAGTCATGAAGGCAAAGAAACTGCCTTTACCTTGACTGCTGAAAATATGGTGTTCAATTTGGATGGGACAGAAAAGAAATTGGACATACAGATACATTGTCAAACTTTACCAAGACAGGGTAGGAGAGTCCTTCAAAATTTTAACATTGCAGAAAAGTCTTTCAGATATTCTAGGTCTGCAGAATGAAGGTGGATGTCCCAATATTATAAAAAAAAAATCCTTGGGTGACTTCCAGGTAGCTTGCTGTGTCTGTCATTTTTTTGTTGTTGTTTCGAAAGTTGTTTTCTCTACACTTTCTATTTACTCAAGTAATATTATATCCTTATTGGGTCTTTGATGGAGTTGAAGCCTAGATAGTTATAGTTTTTCTTAGTTATAAGAAAGGTTAATTAGATATGTAACTTTAGACTCACTAAAATAAGATAGGTAATAGAGTATTTCTCTAATTTTATCAAAAATAAATGGACTGGATCTTGTAACGGTAATTCTTTCTTCATAACTCTTTAATAAATATATATATATATATATATATATATTAAGTTTTAAAACCTTTTTAGTTAGACAAAAAGGCTGAACTGTTATGTAATAATTCTGTACACTATGAATATTTATTGCTCTTCTTGGTTAATATAGAACTTAAAGATTGGTAGCCAGGCAGGTAGTAAGGCAGGACAGCCAAACTGAGACTTTTGGGAAGAAGAAGGGTGGAATCACCAGAAAACACAGAGGGAGCAAGACATGCTGGAGGACAAGTTAACCATGTGTCACATAGAAGTACATAGATTAATAAAAATTGGTTAATTTAAGTCATACAAGCTAGTTAGTAATAAGTCTGAGCTAGCATTTGAGTACTTATAATTAATAATAAGATAATGTATTGTATCCCATGTACTTCAAGACTGAACTAGGGTATGGCAAATGGCATTAACAGTCATGTATTAAACTATGGGTATAGCAAATATCATTGACAATCATTTTATTTACTATTCAGTTTTACTACAGGCCTATATCCTACATAGTCTCATGGTCTTGGCTCCTTTTGCGATGTCAATTATGGGTTCCATAGTAGCAAACTTACATGTAGTATTTGAATGGTCTTTAGCATTATTTCCCTCCTTTCATATTCTCTGCTTGCCCTTCTCCTCCATCAACCTTCTCCCAATTAATTTATTTATTCCTCCTATTCCAAATTCCTCTTTTTGTTCCCATAACGATATATTCTATTTACCTTTCACCTTAGTTCACACCTCTCCCCTAGTCTGTATAGCACACATACATCAGCTTGTAAGCAAACAGTCACGTATTAAAGAAAACATACAATATTTGTTTGAACTACTTCAATCAGGATGATTTTTTCCATCTATCTATTTCACTGTGAATTTCATAATTTCCTTTTTTAAAAGTTAAAAATATTTCCTTGTGAAAATTAGATATATTTTCATTATCCATTCTTTAGTTAATGAACATCAGCTGTTTCCAATTTCTAGTTAATCAACAGATAATCATGGGTAATTAAGTATTTCTATAGTAGGATGGTGAGTCTTGTGGCCAAAACCAATAAAATAAATGATAGCTCATGATAGTGAGGATTTGGGAAAGGGGGAATACTTATTTATTGATGGTGTGAGCTCAAACTTTAGAGTTACAATAGGAATCTTTGTGGTAGTTCCTTAACTAGGTTAAAAAAAAAGAAAAAGCTCTACTTCAAGGTCCAAGAATTAGTACATAATTGGACCTTGAAGTTTAAGCTCACACCATCAATGAATAAGTGTTTCCTCTTTCCTAAATCCTCACTATCATGAGCTA
>NW_004949107.1:2426208-2429658 GCF_000317375.1 Microtus ochrogaster
TACTGCAGATCAAAGGGTCTGTAGCTTGATTAAGTTTACTGTTCTCTTCTAATAGCATGCAGAAAACATTCAGGCACTACAAAATAAGGGTGAAGACACCAGCTCAACTTGTCAGAGTTCAGTGAGTTGTTGGTCTTTATTATCAGTTTGTAAAGACCCACCAATAGTCTTGGCACTGATGAGGGATATTTATACCTTCCGACGTCTGTCTATAATGAATAGAGCAGCAATGAACATGACTTAGCAAGTGTCTCTTTAGAAAAATAGAAAGTGCTTTGGGTACAGGCCAAAGAGAGGTGTAACTGGATTTTGAGACTGATCTAGTTCTGCTTCCTGAGGAATTACCATCATAGTTCCCATAGCGACTGCAGGAATTTGCACTTCCATAATCAGCAGATAAATTTTCTCCTTACTTCTTATATTCACCATCATTATTTGTCACTTGTTTTTGTGATGTTGCCCATTTTGATTGATGTAACATAAAATCCCAAAGGAGTTTTGATTTTCATTTCCCTGATAGCTACGGAAGCTAAAAGTTCCCTGAATGTAAATGAAAATGAATATATAACATAAGAAAACCTCTGGGATACATTAACATCAATCCCAAGAGGAAAATTTACAGTTATAAGTGGCTACATGGAAAAATGAGTTACCATTAAATGAATATGTTAATTGTGGTCATTATGTTGTTGTATTTTTGTGAAGGTGTTTTATTATCAGTGTTTTAAACTTTGTGTTTTAGCGATTATGGCTTTATGTTTCTTTCTATAGTCTTTTGGTTCTTCTCATTCCTCCATTCAGAGCTAAATATCATTTTAGGTTTTGTTTGTTGGATATAATCATTGTGGGTTATTTAGATCGTGGCAAGTTTTTTTTTCTTTCTCCTTCAACAATGGTTAATAGTTTTTGTGTGTTTATTATTCTATGTTAGTTTCCATGGTTACTTTGGAGTTGAAATATAGTCCTCCAAGCTTTTCTGGCTTGCAAATTTTTCATCAAGAAATCAGCTATTATTTTGAAGAGTTTTTCTTCTCTTTACATGATTTGAGTATTTTTCTGTTTCAGCTTTTCATACACATTCCTGGTTCTGTACACTTAATACACTATGATATGCTATGGGGATTTTTTTCCGGTTTTGTCTATTTAGTATTCTGTGTAGTTCTTTGTTTGTATGGGTAGATCTTTCCTCAGTTTGGAAGAGATTTCTTCTATGGTATTATTGAAAACCTGGTCTATGTCATTGACCTAGGATTCTTCCCTATCCTAAAATTCATAACATTTGAAGGCTTGAACTTTTCATTGTGTCCCAAATTTCTTGTATGTTTCTTTATTATATTATTGATTTTAAATATCTTTGTTTATTTCATCTAATCTTTCTCCTTCACAAATGAGTCCTGATATTCTGTCTTCTGCTTTATTCATTTTACTTGCAATTCTGTTTTTCAGGTTTAGAAGTAGGGTAATTGGGGCTTACAGTCTACGCCATTGTCAAGTCATGATAATTTACTTTCTGCTTGACTAATTCAACTTGCAATGCTTACCTTTGAGTTTTTCAGTTGTCTTATTGGGCTTTTCTATTCCATCTTCATTTAAGCTTGTGTCCTCTCAAATGATTATACATCTTTATTAAATTCTGTGTTTGAATGCTGCATTGTACTTTCCATTTTCATTAGTCTTATTTATATTTGTATTTTCTTGGGCATCAGTCAGTCACTTAATATTTTGAATTTCTTTTCTGTAATGCATTGAGATATTTCTTTCTGTCTTCCTTACACTGCTTGAATTCTTTGATGAAACTTAAGGTTGTTCTTTGAAATTCTGTGCCCTAGAATTCATCTAGGTAACTTTCACGGCCAGAAATTTAACAAGACTGGTGTGTTTTAGGTGCTCGGGATACATCTTTGAGCTTTCACATATTTTGTATTTTTGGAATGAGATCTGGGAATGTGAGATTATCTTGTGAACTTTTTTATCTGATATGGACAGAGGAGATTGGGGCATAAAAGAGGATGTGTCAGTTGAGCTGTGCCTGGAGGTTGAGTATAACTGAGAAAGGATGAAGTCGGTTGGACACGGACACCTGGGCAGGATCGCAGGACGCATGTACTCTTCTAAGCCTAGCCAATTGAGATACATTTGGGAGTTAGTAAGGGTTTTTGGAAGTCAAGATCAGAAAAACTCACCTAACTGAACCCTAGTGAATGATTCTCTAACTATTATATTTTAATAGTTAATAGTAGTGAATATATTCATAAAATGATGGGTATAAAACAGAAGATAAAACTAGCTTAATTATGTCTAGGTGTCTGTTGTGCAGCATATTTTTCCTGTGGACACACACACAAACACTCACACACACACACACACACACACACGTGTGTGTGCAAGAGGAGAGAAGCAGCCTATGACAGACCAAAGTAAATGGTTACATCAAAATTTATGTTGATGAACCAATGATATTTTATTAGGCTTATTTACAGAACTGTCTGTGGATTGTTACAAGAGTTGAGATGACTTAAAAGCATCAGAAAATAGCCCACCCCAGCAAGTGTGAGGACTCATGGAAGCTGAATTTCTGGAGGTATTTGCATAGCTTTAAGGAGACTACAGATAGAGTTTCCTCTGAACATTACAGCTGCTCAGTCTCCTTCCAGAATCATGTTTTACTGCTTCAGTGGAGTGAAGGAAAGCCTGGAGAAACATAAGTTTCAGCTTTTCCAGACACATAAAGTTTATTTACCTCCTCAGAATCACGAGCTTCATCCTCAAGGGAATGTTTTGAGTAGGAGGAAACTACTATACAACAGTGTCCAATTATGAGTACATGCTCGAAAAAAATCAGCGTCTCAGGTTGCTTGTATATGAGAATTAAGAATAATATTTTTCATCATAAACATTAATCAGAAAACATTTTTTAAATATTTTAACAGATATAAACATATTAGCCTGTTTGTTTCTAATTTACTCTGTCATTCAAGTCAAGGAATACCTAATGAAATTTCTCATCTGTGACAAGTAAAACTCAGTGTAATACAAATAATTGCACCACTCAAAATGAGTAGCATTCCAAGCTATTATTCTTGGTCATGTATGTGCTCAAAAAATCCTACTACTGCTGAAAATTTTCATATTCAGATCCTTTAGCAAATAAATTAAAAAATAAAAACTGTTTTTTGACACATAAACACCTGCAATTACTTAACTATGAGGTATTATGAAAATGCGCTTTCAAAAAAATTCTTAAATTATATTGCCATGAACTTTTCCCAACAACAGATGATGTAGTGAAAACAGGAGAATTAATATGTGATTCTAACTCCAATCTTACAATAAAATTTTAAATTCTCATTCTGTTAATATATAATTGAATATGCAGGGAGTTAGTTATTCAAGTACTATTTTTCTAATCCTAACAAAAAATATATTCTAGACAACTACTTTCCAAATAAT
>NW_004949107.1:2429758-2444200 GCF_000317375.1 Microtus ochrogaster
AGTCCAAAGAGCAGTCAGGGTTCCCTGCCCTGTGGGCAGTCCAAGGTCCTCTCCCCTCCATCCAGGTCTAGGAAGGTGAGCATCCAAACAGGCTAGGCTCCCACAAAGCCAGTACATGCTGTAGGATCAAAACCCAGTGCCTTTTAAGATACTTTTGTATTTTCACATAGGCTCTCCTCAACAAAACCATGAGATTATATCCCAATATACCAGAATAAATTGAAAAATTTCAACATGTGATTGATGTAAACAACTAACCAAGCAAATCACTGGCCACGTTGGAGCATTTTGACTCCCTTATGGTTCTGTGACTCATTATAGATCACAGCTTGTGCCTCTGCCCAGCATGGTGAGAACATCAAATGGCATATTATTAGTCTCAGGAAAAAAATTAAAGTGTAAGGTACAGATCGCGCTGAATGAATATTAGTTTTATGCATCACAAAGATGAACGTGACAACATAAGGATCATCTGTCTGTATGTTATCTTTGAGCTATCTCAAATATTGGAATCTTGAAGATTGATTGGAATGGTATAAAATGTCATAGTTAAAATATTAATCATTATTACTTTAGATGACAGAAAAATTCATTGTTAAGCCAAAAGCATGCTTGGGTGAAAAAATACAGTTACAGCACCTATAAATAAGGATTTTAATTATATATTTTGATTTCAAATCTTAAATCTTCTACTTAGTGTTTTCCTTTGAACAAAACGAGATTAAAAATAGCTACTCATTTTTAAATAGAAATAGATTAAGTAATGTGGTTTTTATGCCATTTTTATGTACATGCTTTCTTGCTTTTACTCCCCTCTTCATGTTGCTGCACCCACTTTTCTTCCCTTTCCTCCTCCTGGTAGCGCCCTTTCTGAAAATTGCTAACACGATGAAAGCCAGTGGTCACAAATGCTGGTGAGAATTCTGAGAAATGGAACCTATATTCATGCTCAAAGGAATCTGAAACAGTGTTGCTGCTATTAAATTAATGTGGAATTTTAATTTATTTCCACATTAAAAGTAGAAATACCACATGACCCAGTTTTGGAGGACTGGGTTTATAATTCAAGTACTATAATCCTTACCATGGAGATACATTTATATCCATATTTCTTGACGTGTTATTCACAGAAGTTAGAAACTAGAAGCAGCTGAAGTTTCCATGAGTAATTGAATGAATGCAGAAAATCTATATGCATTCATATTTTATTTAGTTGTAATAAAGAAAAGAAAATAGCATTCTCCATTTATTTTGTTTATACAAGGTACCCCTAGCTGTTCTAGAACTTTCTCTGTAGACCAGACTAGCATTGAGCTCAAGGGTCTGCCTGCATCTACCCTGGAAATACTAGGAGTAAAGGCATGGGCTACCTGATATCTTTAAGGATGGTTAAACAACATTAATGTAAAATTGTTTAATGGTATTATTGGTTTCATGTGGAAAACTAATCTCTATGAGGAAATATCTATATGTATGACCCACCATTAACTAATCTCTATGAGGAAATATCTATATGTATGACCCACCATTTCTTTCTGACTATAATTTAGTACAACTAACAAGCACACCTTACAGAGCTGATTTTCACCCATGCTGCTAGGATTACAATATGCACAACACAGTCAGTTCTTGATGCCAAGAAGCTTTAGGCACACTGAAAGACATAACCAAATTCTCTGTTAGAAAACAGATATGTCGAATTCTTTGGAAACTGGGGATTGTAAACCTTAAGCCCACGTTCTTCAAACCCCTAATTTGTATATGTGCATTACTTTATATGTGTTTATATAGATTTCAGAGCATCTATAACTTTTAATAGCTATTTGCACTTGTCTATGACTCCATAATTACAAAACATCTGTGAAAGGTTAATGTAGAAGGTGCACTTAAAACATCAATGAGAAGATCAGGCCAGCTCTATTCTTCAGTGGAAGCAAGCACATTGTGGGCTACTGAAATGACTGAGATCTCACTGAAACACAGATCGTTTCAAAGGAAGGGAACAGAGAGTTTCCAGTGATGTAAACATGCATCAGAAAGGCATTTAAGGAAAACTTCAATAAAGCCAGTAGAGATGGATATACAGTAGGAGCTGAGTAAGGAAGCCATGAAACATGAAGGTGTTAGGTTCAGTAAGTATAAACATACAGTTCCTAAGTGGCACAATCTGAAATTTATCATAAGGCAAATGCATCTGGCACTTTTCATAGTGGCAAAGCAATAATTTAGAATTGAGATAATAGAACAAAATGAAAGTGTGAGAATGAAGTAACTTTGAACAAAACACCGAGACCTCCTCATTGATGACGAAGGCCTGAACCAGTACATAGCAATAGTATGGAAACAGGTTCATATACATGAACCATTTTTCTATAGTAAATTTGTGGGAAAAGTAGACAACTTGCATGTTTCCCAACACACAGACTTTATGACCACGATTGTATAGTCATTATTTGCTGTGACAGGGAGTCAGTGATCCCACTTTTGTTTGGGCTAGACATATTATTTTCAGACATAGTTAGGACAGGTACTCAGGTACTGAGCTTGGACCAGGACCCATCTTACCTTGTGCTGACTTAACTCTGTTCCTAGAGGATATAACAGGTGTGTACATCCTCATTACTGGCCACCAAGGACAGCTCGAAGTATGTTCCCACCAAAATCCACTTTGGAAAATCAGTGACTTATTGCATTTACTTATGAGCATGGATGAAAGATGGCTTATAGGCTAAAGTGACTCAATGCAGCCTTACATCAAAAAATCTCTGCAGTGTAGATGGGAATTATCTCCAGCTGCATAGCCTTCCACAACTATATGATCTAGCATCTCTCCAAAGCACAGTGTCACATACAGATATACAGCTGACTGGTCATGTATAGCTGGCTGGAATATTCAGATATCAGTGTCTGGAATAAAAGTAGAAGGTCCGATGTTGCTCTTCAACCCATCCTTGTATGAAATGTCTACAGGCACAATCTTGAAGTTCTCATGCAAGTAATCATACCTGATGAACATCATGGCTGTTACACACAGAGGGTAATGCTGCTCAGCAGCTTGTTATAAGTACGTGTTCCTCAGCACTTCAGAACACTAGATTTCTTCATAGGCTACAAGATATGGGGACTTACAAAGCCTTTATTTTAATCATTGTTGAAAACATTCAGAAAATGGTGACCAATAAGCACTGTATTTTCATCTTGTGTCATGTCATCTTCACTCGAGTGTGATACAATTCTCCACATACACTTTGCTTGCCTAACCCTGAAATCAAAGAAAAATACAATCAGTTCTGGACTATCATATAGGGATGCTGGCACAGTTGCAGTGTTGCAAGAAAATACAGTGCCTCCCTCCAGAACCAAGGTCATGGAGGCATACTGCTCATTACAAAAGATTCATGGTCCCCAGTCTTAGAGATATGGGTTATGCCTACAAGTTGTATGTGTAGATGTCATCTGTCCCCCATCAAGCCATATCATGGGGGCATGAATCAGGCAACTCACAGGAAATATTAGCATTCCCTATATTCTTTATTGCTAAGTGTAATAAAGTACCTTGCCCAAAACCCAGGATCTTGCATCTTCTACCAGAATCCATGAAACTGAAGTAGGCTAACATTTTAGCTCAGATAATGAACAAAATCTCTGAGCCTTTGCAGTTTCTGACATATTTTGTTTTCCCCGATGCACAGATGTTATGTTATAGAAACCTAGGCAACAATCTGCACTCAGACAGTTCATTTTGAGGCTTTGATTCTTAACAAAATATTCTTGAAGTTGACACAATGCTCTCAAAATAAATAGCTATTCCTCAGGATGTCATGCAGGGCTCTCTCCTGACACTAGCGCCTCTGTTTAGTCCTAGCTCACTATGGATTTCAATTTTCTTGAGTTGAGATTTACTTTAAGAAAAAAAATAAACCTCTTCCATAAATCAAAATGAACTTTAGTAGATTAGAAGCATTTCAATTTGAATAATTTCATAAAACATAATGTTCTCATTTTAAGCCATCTCCCAGCAACCTTGAAATTTCATCATCCAGAAGATGCTTTCATACTGTAAAACCAATTGGCAATTTTGTCTTAAATGATAGAAAATCACAAAGGAAGCAAAACATGGAAGATACACTGTGGTAAGGCATATTTCCAACATGAGCTTAACTATAATAAAATGATTATTCAGTTTTAAAACTCAGTTTAGAGATCATGGAATTTAGGCACACAATTTTAAACAAAGTGTTTCTGAAATTAATTAATTTCCTATTTCCTATCTCATTGCTGGAATGGATGGTGACACCTTCAGACTCTTTTAATAAATGAAGGAATCTGTTATTTAGCATTTTAGTGGTTGCTTAAACTGTGACAAAAGTTGAACATCAACAGTTATTCCAGAGAAGACAAGAGAGACACCTGATGGGAGATATCAGAGCATGACTTGTCACCACTAACCTTCTCAGAAACCTTCAAGCTTTCCCTCTATTTCTGTCTATTTTAATATATTTTCATTTTGAGGTTGATAAATATATTTGTACCTGAATAAGTATATGTGATATATTCACATATTTACACTTACATATTCTGCAAATAATCTCATATTGAATTCTTGCTGACATCAGTTTCTAAGTTACAAAACTTCTATATTTCTCATTCATTGTTATTGTGTGAATACTTGTATATGCATATACACATATATATGTGTACTCAGAGTCATTCATAATTAAGTATGTCAACTTTTATCCACAAACAACCCAGAACTGCTAGTCAGCATGCATGACCAAGTGTACATCGTTCATGTAACAAGTTAGTAGTTAGAGACAGTTGGGAAGGAAGAGTAGGTTCCAGGCCATTTTCCTGACCACCAACCCCATCCTCTGATTCAAAAGCTGTCATAATATTGAGGCAAAATAAATCCATAAACTTTTAAAACTATCAAAGTATCAAATTCATAATTAGAGTAAATCAGAAAACTATTTAATTTTTCATTTTTGAGTTTATAACTTAATTATACTTTTTTCTTTTCCTTGCTTTCCTCCAAATTTGCCCATAAATTTTCTCCCCTTCCCCTTTCAAACCCACGGCCATTTTTCACTAATTGGTATCTTATACATATATGCATCTGTGTACACATATATATTATTAAATGTAGTCTGTTCAGTTCACATAGTAGCAAATCATATTGGTTCCAAGATTAATGACTGGAAGTATATTGAGCACTATTGACAGACTTTTAGGTAATACTGGGTACCTCAACCACAAAAAAGAAGAAGACATAAAACTTTTACTTTCAATGTTGACATAATTTCACACTTGTTAAATACTTGGATAAATAGTGCAAATAATTCTCAAACTCGTTCCACTCAAATTGCTCCAAATACTGATATCTAGTTTTACTGCCCAGTCCCCTGGTAATGTGGTGTGGTATAAACTTTTACTTTTCAGTGGTGAGAACTCAAGAACAATGGCAATGGGTTTTTGATCCTACTGCACGTGCTGGCTTTGCGGGGGCATGGGCAGTTTGGATGCTCAACTTACTAAACCTGGATGGAGGTGGGCGGTCCTTGGACTTCCCACAGGTCAGGGAACCCTGATGGCTCTTCAAGCTGATGAGGGAGAGGGACTTGATCGGGGGAGGGGCAGGGAAATGGGAGGCGGTGGCGGGGAGGAGGCAGAAATCCTCAATAAATAAATAAATTTTTAAAAAAATAAAGCAGACAGAAGATATGGGAAAAAAACAACTTTTACTTTTCATGCTTTTGAGACAAAATCTGGACATAATGCCTCTTTATAGCAAAACACTTCAGGTTACATTTTCTAAAAAAAAAGATTGGTAAATATGATGACTAATGATGATTAGCTACCAGTTTATGTCTATGTTAGTGAGGATTTAAATTAATGTATCTATATATCGATTTAGAAGGGTGTTGAGTTTTGTGATTGCATGTATTTATTTGCAAAAGAGGATTTGTACTTTATAGGTTTATATATGTGTATATGTGTATAGATTTGTATGTATGTGGGGTTTGTGTGCAGGTTTATATTTTGGAGTTTTACATGTGGATGCATGGGTCTGAAAACTCACATATAAATCCAAAAATGAAATTCTACATATAACCATATATGGTTTTGAACAAAAAATATGTAAGCTCCCACACCCACAAACTCATACATAAAAACCCATGTATTCAAACTCCATACATTTTCAAAAACTGTATGTTTAGGCACATATAAAAACACCTAGAAACTGAATTCACAGCAAGACAGACTTTGCAAAATAGCATAATGGACATGATTTCTTATTAAATAATTCTGCATCAATTGGATATCCATGCAAGCGGTGACAGCTATTTTGATTCTCAAAAAAAAGTCTAAATATCAATTATGAGGCCATGAAAATACATGTGTAGGTAAAAAATTAACATACAAAGAGACAAAGGGAATTTATATTTATTACATTATCAAACATTTTGTTAAAATAAATCATTAAACATATCAAAAAGAAGAAATAGATAACTTGAGCTTCATGAGGTAAAGCTTTCTGTTTCCTATGAGGAAGGCAAGTCATAAACCTGGCAAACTCTTGACTATACCTACCAAAGAAAGGACTGTCTATTTGATCTGAAGAATTTCTATACTCTGAGACTGGCAAACAATCCGGTAGTCAAAAAACTTTGAACAAATACAGACAAAAGGAACTCCATGAGGGAAATCGTTAAATAACAAGTGTGTTCCACTTGTTAGTCATGAACAGAGGACTAATTAAAAGCTCAAGGAAACTGACCTGCTTGCCCAGGAAAATGGCTGACTTGGTTCCATCAGTTGGCAAGTGAAACAGATGGAATTCTGCAAGCTTCTAAGAGAAGCGAAACTTGGCATGAACACTTTGTGAAAAAAAAATATTTGGCAGTTTCTACTAAAACTGAACATATGTATCACTTTATATGGAACTAATGGATCTGATATATATGCATATAATGACAATTAATGAGATAAGAGGTCATACGTTTAAAAGAGAGGGGAATGGAAGTCTTTTGAGGGAAGAAAATAAAGAAATTAAATTACAATTTCAAAAATAAACAGAAGAAATAATCCAAACTGGAAGTATTGTTTTCATATTAGAAGAAAACTGAAATTGCAATATAATAGCAGTAAATAAGCCATATAACATGCATTTCATGGAAGATTCTGAGTCAAGAAATCCAATTTGATTTTTGTGTTAGTTTCGTTCCCTGTGGCTGTGATTAAAAAAAAAAAAGTCAGAGAAACAAACAGTTTAAGGGAGAAAGGGGTTATTTTAATTCACAACCCACCATGCTGGGAAGTCAACATAGTAGACACTTGAAGCATCTGGTCTCATTACATCTAAATAATCAGAAAACAGAAAAATATGAACGCATGGGCTGCAGAGTTACCTTTCCTTGTATATGTAAACTAGGATCTCAGTCAGGGAATGGCTCTGTTCACAATTAAGATATATCTTCCCACATCAACTAATGTAATCATGATATAATCCTCCCTAGCATGCTAGAAGCCTGCCCATGAAGTGATTCTAGATTTTGTCATGTTGAAAAGAGTAACTATCATTACTATACCTTACTATCTTAATAGACATAACAATCTAATCAATATCTTTCCATCCATTGTCACATAGATCCAAGATTATCTTATAATAGGAAAATGCATTCAGCCTATGTCTCAAAACTCCAAAAATTCCAAAGTCTCATAACTATCAGTTCCTCTGAAATCCAAGATACAATTCAGATTGAGCATTCATCCACCAAACTGGAAGAACTCAGAAACAACAAGAAAAATTGCAAAATGTAAAACCAAAGTCTGTCGGGAAAAACAATACATTCTGGACTCCCACATCTGTCCTGAATCTGAAGCCTGTAATATGATCAGATGGACAGTAATGTTTGGGTAGCCCCACACTTCAATTGTACTAGCCGTAAGACACACAGTTTCCCTTAGATTGGTGATTTCCATTCCTGCAGCTTCCTTTAACACATGGTGCATCATTCTAATATGGCATAGTATTGCTATATGAAACAATATAAGTATATCCAACAATCATCATAAATGAGCAAAATATTTCAGATTCCAAGAAATTATAGATTATGTTCTCCCATTTAAATAAATTTAAGTGTAGATTCATAAGAATTAGTATTAAAGGACAGTTGGTGACTAGAAGCTATCACATGGAGATGTTCTGTAGTGTTACTAATTGGATCCTTCTGTGTGGTTATTATGTACCTTCACCTTTCTCAGCAGGATAACATATTCATCATGTATGCCAAACAACCAGTAAAACTCCCAGAACTCAAATTAAGTGGAAGGAATGAGTGAACTCCTTAAAGGAGCTGTCTAACTTCATATGTGCAACATGACACACACACCCTCCCTATACACAGAATAAAATACATAAACACTTAATAAAATTCATAGATCTAAATACATAATTTATGTATATTATTATTCTTGGGTATTTTGAAGATCTAGTACTTTAGAACTGTAAACAAATTTTTGTCAAATTTCTCACTTTGAGGAAGTACAGTTTCTCCACCTGGGGAGTCCATCACTTACTCCAGGCTCCTAATTTTTGTCCGGTATGAGGTAATTTTTACATCTCCTACATTTCCTCAGTGTCTCCTCGGAATTTTGTCTTTTATTCTGCATAGTGTTTTAGCCATGAATTACAGTGCTTCTCTCCTCTTGCCTAAACCCCACCTCTCTTATCCACATTCAAATTCAGGGAATATGCACTAGGTTTCCCATCACTTTCAAATGGAGTGCTTATTCTCACCAATTACAGTTTTTATTTTTGTTTCTTTGTCTACCAAATACTATTGCTTTTTCATATTACATAAGGCCGACAGCCAAGTCTAGCCTTACTCTTTCCATCTGCTCTCAGTTCAACAATCAATTTGTGATTCTTAGTCACTAGCTGACTCCTGAAGAAATTGTCTCCCATGTTTGACATGCTGCTTCCTGGGTAATGGTGGCTCTAAAGAATGAAAAGCCTCTACTCAGAAGGATGTATGATATCAGGTTACCGTGAATGACACTTGGATATATTACAGAGGTTGAAAATTTGATCTCTGGAATTTATCCAAAAATTATTCTGTCTGTACTTTCTTAATATAATATCTTTATATTTTTATGTGTTCTTTGAGAATTTAACATATATATATATATATGTTAAATATATATATATATGTTAAATATATATATATATATATAATGTATTTTGATTATACATCTCTGTCCCCAGTTACTCCCATATCCTCACATCCATTCTTTTCCCAGCATCATCCCTCCCGAGCCCAAATTGAGCAGCTCATATACACATGTGTATAGAACCTTCTACCTGAGCGACGTTAATCTAAAGGGTCATACCACTAAAGAAAACTGACCTCCTTCCTGTAGCAGCCATGAGTTTGTACCACATCCTCACCTAAAGTTCAAAGCCGCTGTGATCCTCTACCACCAATTCCAGAGTACTTATTGGTGTGATCCTCTGCAGTCAACACCAGCTGTGCTAAGTTTATAAGTAGTCCTAACATGTCTAAAAGACCTTTGTTTGGATCCAGTTATCCACAACCTCTGCTTTTACAATCTTTCCACCTCCTACACCATTTTTTCATGGTGTTTTCTGATTCTTGGGCAGAAAATATATAATGCGGATTTCTTATTTATGGTTAGTCACTCCATAGATACTTGTTCTCTGAATTTGACAATTGTGAATTTCTTTATTAAACATAACAACTGCACAAAGTTGCTTGTGTGATGAGGACTGAGATTCACACTAATCCATGGGTTTAGAAATATGTATTTGCAAAATATCTTGGTATTTTATAGCTTTAGTAGAACAATCATAGGGATTTACCCCTAGTGCCTTTGACCTCCCCAGTTACAGAATCTTGGCCGGATTTATATATAGTACCTACTGCAGCCTGGGTCTGTGTTGATGTCCAAGGCCTGTGTTGGTACCAAAGGCTACACAGATGCCCAGGATGTGGGTCACCAGCTGTGGAAGGGTTGTTACCCATAGGTCATACTATAGTCAAGGCTATAATATCTGGGTCTGTGACCCAGTCACAGTTAGGGTCTTCCTTGATGTCCAAGGATCTGGCTTCCACTGAGGACCATGCAGATATCCAGGACCTGGGCTGCCATCTGAGGTTATGTGTATCTTATAGGGTAATGCATTCACTGGGGTCATTTCAATCTGAGTGACCTGCACTGCCAACCATAGCCATGATATTCCGGCCTGGGCTACTGAAAAGGACTGTAACTGTGTCAGTAGCCCTCCGGCAGTCTCGGTGAGTGTTCGTGTCCATGACTTTTGTTATGACTAAGGACAGTGAGTCTAGTGAGTCTAGGACTGCATAGAGTTGGCCTGACCCATCACTGGATGAAGCACAGGAGAGAACTGCCCCCCCCTCCACACACACACCTTCTCTACCCTGCCTGGGCATCACAACAGAGCTTACCCTGTTGAAGGAGTTGTAGGTGATTTCACCCCGTGAACGTGGGTGAGAGACCTAGCCCCATGCCTCATCTGTCATTTGGTGGAGTGGGCAAGGGGAGAAATGATCTCTCCCATTCTCCACTCGTTGCACCTGTAGTAGGAGGGAGAACTGGCCCTGATGTCATGAGCGTGGAAGAACCAGCCCTGCTCCTCACTATCTGCAACACTTGGGAGAACAGGCCCTGAAACTCTTACCCAGACAATATAGTAAAGCTAATGATGTTGGCAGAGGAGCAGGGGATCCTGACTCCCCGTCTGCCATGTGGTAGCATGGGTGACAAATTGATGACCCCCTCCCCACCAGCCCCTGCTTCAGGTGAGAGAGCACGAGAGTCCTTTAGAGCACAAGAGCAAGAATACTAACCCTACACATCAGAAAGTACAGTACTCAGGAAAGCAAAGCCCTGGGCCTCACCTGGGTAAAACACTGGAGCTGACCCTGTGGTGTGAGTGCAGGTGACCAGGCTCCAATAGCATGAGAGCAGGAGAAGTAGGCCTGTTCCTGACTGCCTGGTGCAGTGGGTGAGCATGCCAGGATAGCACTGGAGATATTGCCCTGTTACCAATAAGGGAAAGCTGTCAGACTGACCAACCTAGCTACCATAAAGGCCCAGAACCAAGACTATGAGCCGGTGCATCCCAATATCCACTTCATTTGTGAACTGCTGAACCTGCCGATCTAAAGCTCCAGGATCTCCATGACACAAGACAGCAATGAAATATCCAAAAAGAGTCCCAGTGAGTACCCAGTATCGAGGGTGTAGCTTCGAACCAGATCAAAGATTCATTGCAGTGAACAATTACAAGTAAAGATGTATGGACAAAAGGAAATACTGTGTAACTCACCGGGTCACACTACAGCTTTCCCACCATGTCTTAGTGAGTGAGTGAGTGAGTATGTGTGTGTGTGTGTGTGTGTGTGTGTGTGTGTGGTCGGGTGTGGTCGTGTGTGTGTGTGTGTGGGTGGTCATTATTGCTTTCTTAGTTTTTTTTTTCTTTTGAATTCTGTTTCTTTATGGGAGAGGTTACAAGGGCAAGGGGCACATATATGAGGGAAAGAGAGAAGGATAAAAGTTATTGGGATGCAGGATGTGAAACCCATAAAGAATCAAAACTTTTTTATTAAAAAGAAAAGAATCACCTCTAGATACACAGCAATTTTAAGGCCAGTCTGGGCTACCTGAAGATTGCTCTCCAAAGAAATAACAACAAAAAGGGCAAAATCATGTAAATAACTAAAAACAAATATACTTGAAAGCAATTTAAATCTTTTCTTTGTCTTTTTATAAAACACCTATTTGGGGGGCACAGGGGATATTTAAAACTCACTGTAGCCTGAATTAAGTGCCCTCCTAAGCCCAGATATTGAGGCCTTAGTTGTCCCCATGCCCTGCCATCTTTTAAGAAGCAGGTCTTTTAAGATGAACAATGGTTAAATGAGGGCATAAGGGCCATCAGGATTGAATCCTTATTAAGTATGACTGATGTCTTTGCAAGACAAGGAGAGTCACTAGAAATGCCTACACAAAGGGAAGCAACCATGGGAGTATGCTCAGACAGCATTCCATACGTCAGAGAGAAAGGCCTAGGGAGAAATTAACCCTACCAACAACTTGATCGTGATCCCAGTATTTCTCTAAAAAATAAAATTGTTGACAAGATGAGAGAAGAAAGATGATTAGCCAGTTTCCCTGCTTCTGCTGTCATGCCATGCTGTCCTCACATTAATGGACTCCATCCCTCTGTATCTTATATTTATGTTGGACATAGTGTTTTATCACAGCAAGGGTAAAGTAGTTACTATGACTGTGCAGAAAAACTTTATTAAAACTGTGTATACATATACATGTATATCTCACATAGTTATAAAATATTAGGTATTCATATACTTTTAAAGATATTCCTTATGTTAGTTATGTTTCTCTCTACCTATTCATCTGCCTTATCTAAACTTCTTACACTCATCTAAACTTCTTAATTCCATTAATAAATTAACTGATTTCTATATTTATTTTGTATGTTTATATATATGCACAAGTGTGCCAAGCACTCAGTTGGAAGTCAGAGAACAATTGCAGGAGTCTATTCTTTCCTGTTGGTAGAATGTGCGGATTGAGCTCAGGTTTGGTGATAGTAAAGACACAGTAAGTCATCTCGCTTGCCCTGCAAAGCTATTTTTTAAAGTCCTCTTCAGGGACACAGCCTGGAAACGCCAGGCCCAGGGTGAAGAACACTATTTACAAGTATTGATTTTCAGAAAGACTTGCAGGTTGTTAAGGTTTATGACACATGGAATTTAGAACATTCATCTCTTCCCATAATTATGATTTTTATCCCTTTCTCTTTATTCATAGTTTTGGTTCTTTTATCTATCTGGCCTTCAGGATGAAAGAATGAATGCTTTAGTAAAAATAAGGAAACCGAAATATATAGAGCTGCATGGTTCATATAACACATCCTGCCAGGTTTTACTCTTGCTTCCTGGCAGGCAGCATGTGATTTTCCCCTACACTGTCACTCCCCTGCCAGCTTGTGCAGCGATATTTGAGCACCTTGTTTCATCTCTATTGTCCCTTAAGGTTTATTTGGCACAGCCCGTTGCAGATTTGATCGTCACTGAGGATTTTACTGCCACATTGGTGCTGAGAAGAGAAAACACTATATACCTGCAGGAAATGAAGGACAATGCTAAAATCCTGTATAACATCAAAAATCTGCACTAGGATTATGAAATTTGGAAACTGCAGATCTGAATCATGCATTAAAAATAATTAATTTCTGGCATTACACTGTTGTTATTTAGAGACATGATCTCACTGCATAGACCATGTTGTCCTCAAAAACCACAATCCTCGTGCCTCAACTTCCCCAGAACTGTTTTACCATTGGATGTGGCTTTTTACTAACACTTTTGATGACTCACTGTGGACTATAGTTTTATAAGATATATAAATGTATAATTTATAAAAATAAAATTTTATTTGTTAAAAATTGTATATTCATTAATATGAGTTCTATAAATTTTACATGTTTGTATTTAAGATTTGTCACAAAATTTAAAGGGGGATAATACATTGACCAATTTTTATTCCTTTGTGATTGTATTTCTTTCAGTATATAAATTTTGAATGGTAGTAGCCCACTTGAAAGTGGATTAAATTTGTGAATTTTGCAACAATTTGAAATACTCCAAGGCTAATTTTAGAATCAAGAAAAAAATCTTTAAAAGTATAAGCAAGAACCTGGGCAATGGTGGCACATGCCTTTTATACCAGCATTCTGGAGGCAGAGACTGGTGGATCTCTGTGAGTTTGTGAGTTCGAGTGGAACCTGGTTTAAAAAGCAAATTCCAGGATAGTCATAGCTACACAGAAAACCCTGTTTTTTGTTTTTAAATAAAATAAGTATAAGCAAGAGTCTGAAGGAATAATTTTGCCATTAACAGCACTGTTGCTCTTACAAAGAATACAGAACCAGCATCCAGAACCAGTTTGGTGGCTCACAACAATTCATAACTACAGTTTCAGAGGACTCTCCACAAGCGTGTGGCATATGCTTGGTGCACATACATACATGTAGGAAAATATACATGAAATAAAATGAATAAATCTAAAAGAAATTTTTATAAACTAAAAACAAGAAGTAAAGCTAGGAATAAATGTTGTAAATTAACAAAATGTATCTATTTATCTAATTAAGCATTTATAAGCTTGAAAGCTATGCAAATCTTCTCTTAAAAGTTAAAATTTTTGAAAATTATCTGCACAAACACTATGAATATGCTGCAATTTAGTGAAACACTAAGGTACTCTCAAAACCATATTTGAAAAAAATGAACTGCACATGGTTTTAATTTGTCAATCACCACTTACCTGCAGTCCCTGAACACACTCTCTCTCTCTCTCTCTCTCTCT
>NW_004949107.1:2444300-2452104 GCF_000317375.1 Microtus ochrogaster
TTCTTAAGAAATTATACTAATATATAAAAATTGAACTAATCTCTGACTGATGTTTTTTAAACTTTTTAAATTGATTTTATTGAGCTATATATTTTTCTCTGCTCCCCTCCCTTCCTCTCCTCTCCCCTTTGACCCTCTTCCATGGTCCCCATGCACACAATTTACTCAGCAGATTCTGTCTTTATCTACTTCCTATGTAGATTAGATCCATGTATGTCTCTCTTAGGGCCTCATTATTGTCTAGGTTCTCTGGGATTATGATTGGTAGGTTGGTTTTCTTTGTTTTATGGCTTTATGTCTAAAAGCCACTTATGAGTGAGTACATATGATATTTGTCTTTCTGGGTCTGGGTTACCTCACTCAATGTGATGTTCTAGATCAATCCATTTACCTGCAAATCTCAAGATTTCATTATTTTTTTCTGATGTGCAATACTCCATTGTGTAAATGTACCACATTTTCTTTATTCATTCTTCTGTAAAGAATCATTTAGGTTATTTCCAGGTTCTGGCTATGACAAACAATGTTGCTATTAACATAGTTGAGCACATGTCCTTGTGGTACAATTAAGCATCCTTTTTGTACAAAGGTAGTATTACTGGGTCTTAAGGAAGGTTGTTTCCTAATATTCTGAGAAATTGCCATACTGACATCCTAAGGGGTTGTACAAATTTGCTCTTCCACCTGCAATGCAGGGGTGTTCCCTTTACCCCACATCCTATTCAGCATAAGTTTGTCATCAGTGTTTTTGATCATGGCCATTCTTATAGGTGTAAGATGGAATCTCAGAGTTGTTTTGATTTGAATTTCTCTGATGACTAAGGATGTTGAACATTTCCTTAAGTGTCTTTCATCCATTTTAGATTCCTATGTTGAGAGTTGTCTGTTTAGGTCTGTGACCCATTTTAATTTTTTTTTACTGGATTATTTGTTCTTTTGATGACCAATTTCTTGAGTTCTTTGTATATTTTGGAGATCAGACAGAGGTCTGATGTGGGGTTAGCGAAGATCTTTTCTCATTCTGTAGGCCGCCGTTTTGTCTTGTTGATCATGTCCTTTGCTTTACAGAAGCTTCTCCATTTCAGGAGGTCCCATTTATTAATTGTTTCTCTCAGTGTCTGTGCTACTGGATTTATATTTAGGAAGTGGTCTCCTGTTGCAATGTGTTCAAGTGTCCTTCCCACTTTCTCTTCTATGAGGTTCAGTGTGTCTGGCTTTATGTTGAGGTCTGACTCATTTGCACTTGAGTTCCCACTAATGTTTTGATAAGTCTTCTAGTCAACTGCATCTATCTCAGAGTTTGAAGAAGCGTGCAGAATTAGGGAGCAGAAATGGAATTAGGATCAGGAAAGTCCACGCTGTCCACTCAGACTAAGAACTGACTTTTACAATCACTTCATCCTGAACACAAAGGAGTCTAAAAAGCAGGACGGTTCATGTTGTCAGCACTACAATACCAAGCAGAGCAAAATTAATACATGCAATAGTAATCAAGGTGAAATGCAACAGGGATCCCACAGTGAGTAGAAGTGAGAGACAAGAAAGTCAATTCAAAAAAATGGTTGGCAAAAAAAAATAGTTAGCTAGTGTAGGAAAGAGTTATGATTTCATCAATCCAATAATGCAACGATGCAAGATTGCTCTATTAAAGAACCCCAGGAAGCACCCATTAAAGTCATAAATGGAAAGACTATGTTTTAAATATGTTGAAGGAGGAAAGGTATGCATGCAGCAAATGTTTCAAGCCTTGGTAGACTTCTTGTCTATTATATGAATTGTGCACAACCTTTTCAACAACTTACAAAATTACAAAAACAGACAGCTGGAGAGATGCCTCAATGGGTTAAGAACAAAGGCTGCTCTTCTAGATGACCCAGATTTGGTGCCCAGCACTAATAGGAAGCCTAACAACTGTCTGGGACTCCAGTTCTAAGGTATCTAATTTTATCTTCTGACCTCTGAATAGAATGTACTTATGTGGTACATACATAGACATACATGTAAAACACTCATACACATAAAATTAAAATAAATAAATCTTTGTTTAAAATACTAGAAGAGTGAGACCCAAGGTAAGCTTGTAGCCTAAAAGAGCTCTTGTATAAGTCATTTTTCACTCGTCATGGTTACCGGCATCTGTTTTAACACTTACAAAGGCCCCATAGACAGAGGTTATTGTTACAGACTTTCTCTGTAGTAAGTAGCTGTAGTTGGGAGACTGTAAAGAAGGACTAGACCAGTAAGATATGCATTCGAACTGAAGACTGCTGTGTTTTAGGGGAATTCTAAGAAAATACATTAGGAGAAGGCAAGAGAAAAAACCCAGGCAATAAGAACCAAAGGCAACAGCCAACACAATGTACTTGAGACACCACAGACAAGAAGAGGATAAACACACAATCTGCTGAAAAGAAAAAGGCAGAGAACCTCCAGCCAAGCTCCCCCTACTACCATGGCTGCAGTGAGACTGAGGGATGCCCTTTACTATCTCTGACCTCACTTGATGATCTGATGAAAAGGAATTCTGCATAAATTTTGGTGATAAACAATTAACTGAAAACCCTCGGCATTTGCTTTTGGCCTCTCAACCATGTAACTGTCTATGTTATGCATGCATCATGAAGTTTTTTTTTTATCATCTTTACCTGAACATGTCTCATTTTTGTAGTGATACTGGTAAGCCTTAAACTTTTCAATTTGTTTAAGGTTCTTGAATTTTAAATCTGGTAAGCTAAAAATTCTAGAATCTTCCTTTTTAATTCGTAATTAAATCTTCCAATGTGATTTTATTCAAATAAGTTAAACAATTTGTAAGAATCAATTAATCTTCACTAACCTCTCATCAGACAGAGGTCTGATCTTTAAGATATACAAAGTACTCACGAAATTGGTCATCAGAACAAATAATCCAATAAAAAAAAATGGAGTACCGTCCTAAACAGAGAACTCACAACAGAGGAATCTTAAAGGGCAGAAAGACTTTTAGGGAAATATTCAACATTCTTAGTCATCAGAGAAAAGGAAATCAAAACAACTCTGAGATTCCATCTTATACCCATTAGAATAGCCAAGATCAAAATCACTGATGACAAATTATGCTGGAGATGTTGTGGGGTAAAGGAAAAACTCTTGCATTGGTGGTGGGAATGCAAGCTGCTACAGCCCCTTTGGAAGTCAGTGTGGTAGTTTCTCAGAAAATTAGGAAATAACCTTTCTCAAGACCCAGTAATACAACTTTGGGGTATATATCCAAAGGATGCTCAATCATGACACAAGGACATGTGCTCAACTATGTTCATAGCAGCTTTACTTGTCATAGCCAGAACCTGGAAACAACCTAAATACCCTTTCACCGAAGAATGGATAAGGGAAATGTGGTACATTTACATAATGGAGTACTTACAGAGCAGAAAACAAATAACGACATCTTGAATTTTTCAGGAAAATGGATGGAGCTAGAAAACATCATTTGAGTAAAGTAACCCAAAAAGACAATTTCACATATACTCACACATAAGTGGTCATTAAACATAAAGCAAAGAAAACCAGCCTACACATCACAATCCCAGAGAACCTAGAAAACAATGAGGACCCAAAGAGAGACATACATAGATCTAATCTACATGGGAAGTAGAAAAAGACAAGATCTCCTGAGTAAATTAGGAGCATAGGGACCTTGGGAAAAGGTTGAAGGGAAGGGAGAAGTAGGGAAGGGAACATAGAAAAATGTAGAGCATAATAATATTAAAGAATCTGTTAATTAAAATAATTAATAATTTTTTAAAGTTATGTTGCTCTTCAACTCTATTTAAGAATGAGTTTGACACCTCAGTCTCCTCATTGTTAAGGGCCCATTAAATAAGAAATATACTTTGGTTCTTCCCCTGACTGGGAGGGTGAAATCTCTTTTCATTAAATTCTTCATAATTTTGGGGAAAAAAATCCATACCTCTCGGGAGTGGTTAGTCACCTCTGCTTTCTAAACGCCAACAATTTTATTTCTGTGACTTTCTTACTCATCCTGAGACTCTGACCTCAACCCTGATAAGAAGAAAATTTAAATGTCCAAATAAATTCTTGTTAGCATCAGATCTCTGGTTTGCCTGAATTACATTAGCATGCGGTCCCTAAGTGTAGCCCCCTGTCTTGCAGGGTCCAAATAGATATGTAATTCAGAATCCTTGTTAGAGTATTGTATTTCTAGAGTAAGCAAACAAGTGATCTTTTGACCAATATTTTACCTATTCACTCAGGTGTATGTTGCGTCCTGAAGTCTTCAGGTACATAGAATGATGGAAAGGGAGAAAAGACATGTCTGTGGGGTAACAGGTGTTTGAAGACCTGAAAAACAGCTTTCCTGGCTGTCTTCTTGTCCCTCCTTAATTTTCTAATGGCTCTTACCACTCCAGATATAAGAAAGAACTCAGAGACACCCACACAACTCACATGGAGACAGACACCACTCCCTGGGAGAAATAATGATGGTTTGACAGTATGTACTTTGCTTTTAATTTTCTTATGCTTCAAATAATTTTCTACACTTAAGCCAGAGAGTTTAATTTAACGCATAAATCATGTGAGTTTACTGCCCAAGCCTCTCATAGTGTTCTGAAGTCTCAGTGCAGAGGCACACACTGCAGACACTTCCTGACCACATTCTGACAGTTCCAGTATTGCTCACTTCAGACACCTGGCCCAGCTCATTGGTCAAGGTGTTCCTGTCTCAATTAATTTAGATTGCTGTGCCTCTGGTGCTCTTCCAATGCATTCTTATGTGGCTTTCTCCACAGATATATCCCTGAGAGCATTTCCCTATATCTCTGTTCCTACATTTTTAAATTAAAAGCTCACTGATGGTATTATAATTCATTAACTTTACAGTGCACTTTAAGAGGATAGAGAAGCATTGGTTTGTGCTGTATACCAGGTCTAAGATGGATAAATGCAATTTATTAACAAATACTTGCTAATCCCTAAATTAAGAAATGTACTAATGGTGGGAATAAGAATGCCCAGCTTTTAAATTATATATACATGTGGATACATGTATAATATACACCTTTACATATGTAATATATGTTTGGAAAGACAATAAGCATAAAAGGCTATATAGGGGACAGACAAAGGCACTGATATACAAAATATATTTGCTCAAACAAACAGCATAGTGTAGTCTTGAATGTTATAAATTAAATGAAATTGCCCTTAGAAAGTGTGACAGCGGGTGTGAGGGATGCTCTGGTATGTCATTGTTCCTGAATTCCATCAGGACTTCTGGAACTGGCGAGGTTATTATCTAGTGTGAGGCATCTGTGTATCTCAGGATACATGGAAGCTTCCTTGGAGTCTACTCCTTGGGTGCTAAACACATTCTTCCTTTTTTCAGATGCAGCAAACAAGAAAATGTTTCTGAACGTGAGTGCAGACAGTGGAAAAGAAGATAGTGAACTATGTCAAGATTTCCTTGGAAGTATCTTTTTTCTTTTTCTTTTTCTTTTTTTTTTTTTTTTTTATTTTCGAGACAGGGTTTCTCTGTGGTTTTGGAGCCTGTCCTGGAATTAGCTCTTGTAGACCAGGCTGGTCTCAAACTCACAGAGATCTGCCTGCCTCTGCCTCCCAAGTGCTGGGATTAAAGGCGTGCACCACCACCGCCCGGCTTCCTTGGAAGTATTGAATAATGAGAGGAGAGAATTTAGAAATGTGTTCTAAGCTTCATGAAGTACAGCAATTGGTAGAAAGCAAGTACAGAGGGCTGATGGGTGGTAGGAGTCCAGATGTCTGTTCTGAGAGAATTTATGAAGTGAAATAACAGGGGAATCACAAGTATAGAGATAAGTGATCTAAATCACCAAGATGAAATAAATATATTAAGCAGAACTTTCTGTAGTGATGTTAATAAATAAACAGCATTATAATCCACTAGTAAATGGACTCAGAGAAATGACCAACAACCAACACAACTAAAGCACAAAATTGCACATCTCATAGCCTGTGAATCCATGAGCTGGGGAGCAGAGAAATGGCAGAACAAAGGAAACCCAGGTCTCCTGGATATCGCCTACTCTCTTTGTGTTAATTTGGAATTCAAAAATCAGCAATATATACATACAAGTGAACAAGCTTAAAGTGATATCTTTAAACCAGAGCATTTTTATCTGGCCACATCAAATTCATTTATTTCAGAAAGTAGTCATGTGCCTAAATGTAACTATATAAGAATCTTACTAAATTCTTTCATCACCTTAACCTAGATCCTGGTTGTTTGAGAAATAAAAGTTAAAAGGAAATTCAGGTGGATAAAGAGAGTAGGCTGATTCCTTGACTTACAGTACGCATAGAAACATACACATGAACTTATAGGGAGAGGATTTTTGTCAGATACGATGTACTTTTGTTCCTAAATAATCCAACATATACCTCCCCCAAAACATAAACACTCTTCTTCACAACTGTCAGATAGACCAGACAATAAGGAGGCGCAGTACAGTAGAATACTATCAACAAGTGCACAATTGCTATTCTTGGTTTACCCACTGTGCCAACAGCATGTCTTCAATTCTATTATTTTATCAGATGATGCTCTGTTATCAAGTGATCCTATATCATCCATCTTTTTTACCTGGAAGAACTACTTAGCCTCTCACTCTTCTCCTTCTTTCACCATCTTCAATACAATACATGGCAACACATCTCTTTTAACTGAATAATCCCCAAGTAAATTAAATAAGTTCATATTTTGACTAACTGAATTTTATATAATCAATACTGGAGTTGGTATTTTTCTTTATTCTCTATTATATGGATGATAGGACTTCAATATAGTGATTTCATAGAAATTATTTTATGAAAATGAAATATTATCAAAACATTTAAATAAGTCTAAATATAGGTGCACATAGAAGCATTTTCGGTTACACTTATTTGTGTGTGTGTGCACATGCATGCACTATAGTGCATAAGTGAAGCTCAGAAGACAGTTTGTAAGAGATGGTTCTTTCCTTACAACCTGTGGAGCCCAGGGACTGATCTCAGGTATTCAGTCTTGCCAGCAAGGAACTTGACTGTCTGTCAAACCTCACGTTGGAGTTTTAATGAGATGTTCTGTATGAAGTTACAACATTCTAACTTGGAGCAAGTAACTTTCAGACTGCTCAATCAGGAATATCACATTAATACCTTACATTTTCTAAAGGAAATATTTGCAACACACAAACAAATTAGTTTTTGTTAGTAAGCATATTTATATAGAGTTGGTTGTCCAGCACACCGCTGAGTATTCTATTTGAGTTAACAATTTTTTGAAGAATCTGTTTATTTAACATGTAATTGGTATTTAAAGTCCTTGGTGAGAATTTCCAGCCTGTATCCATACAATTCATTCTTTATTTAAATAAAGTTTTGTGACTTAAATAAAAGACACGAAAACTAATTAGTGAATATGATAATTAAAGCAGAGAACTGGGATCCACAATGACCAAGTTGTGAAGGCTTGGGTCACAAGAGGAATGAACTAACTGTGCCTTGAAAAATGTCACAGAAGTGAAGCAGAGTGGGTTCCAGGTCACACGTAACCAGAAAGTAACACCTACCTGGAGTTTTCTACTGTTAGTCTCCAGTTTCTCCTGCTGGACAGGGACCATCTACTCCCTCTACTCTCTGAACAGATGCTGTCACAAAAGTGTGTCCCAAACATCTTTTTCAAATGTTATAGGTAAGCCGGGCGGTGGTGGCGCACGCCTTTAATCCCAGCACTTGGGAGGCAGAGGCAGGTGGATCTCTGTGAGTTCGAGACCAGCCTGGTCTA
>NW_004949107.1:2452204-2461839 GCF_000317375.1 Microtus ochrogaster
AAAAAAAAACAAATGTTATAGGTATGGTAGGGTTATTTTCAAGGTTCTATGTCTCTAGACACTACATTTTTCTCTCTCTAGTTTATTTCTTACAACACCTTCATCTTTTTTCTCTTTAACAAGTCCCAAACAGCAGAATCCTTGTGACCACCAGAGCCACATCAGCCTACCTGTCTAAAATAGCTCCTTCACTGTGTGATCCAATGGAGATTCTAGCATCTCTGGGAAAGAGATCACCAAACTTGGAGCAGAATCAAATCATCCAGTGATCACTTTACAGCTACTCAGACACACTCTCTTCTAGAAGGAAAAAGCTGAAGAGATGTCAGCCTGAATCTTCCACAGTTCTTTCTTTTACTGTTGGGTTTTCTCAGGCCACAGCTGCTAGGCAATATCACAGTGAGCACTCAAATACTATAAATTAAGTTTTGTGTTCAGAGTAACTAAAGAGCACATTCTGTCAGGCCTCGCAAAATTAGAGCAATTTATTCTCTACATTAGAAATAATTAAGCTCTTGTAGAATTATTATTCAGTACAGAACACAACACAAAGCCAGGTAATTCTCCCGCTAAAAATAGTCTCCACTTATCAACAGCTGAGGGGGCAGGATCCTGTCCCCAAATAGTTAACGAATTCTAAAATGGGATATAGAAGTGTGAATGTCTATTATATATGGACATATTCCATGATTGTCTATAGAAACACAAATAGAAAGATATTCACAAAACATTTAAACACGTTGATAAATACCTCTGGGTCTTTCTGATAACAAAAGAAAGTACTTGACACTGGTTATTTTTTATAAAGAAACATTTTATTTTATTCACAGTAGAGAACTGAAAGTGCAGCGTTTGTAGGTATATGATTTATGGGCTCATGACAGAACATACGTTCTTTTATAAAACTGTATCTCATAAGGTCATCTCCTCTCATGAGGCTTTTATTAATATATCCCAAGGGTGTACTAAGCTCTTAGAAGCCTATCACTTCTCATAGTATCATAATGAGGAACAAGTTCCCAGAACATTAGATTTTGAGGAACACCTTCAAGCCATACCTCGGACACGCCAATATGTGTGAAGACAGAGAGGGAAAGGGTAGATACTTAAAGAGATTATTGATAGACTGATAGGCACACAGACAGACAGACAGGTAGACAGACAGACCGAAAACAGACAGATAGTCAAACTTTCTTGTTCTTCACCCTTCAGTGACTTTTGTCCCTTATGGGGAATGCAGCATCCGTAATGGACCCTGGACCTACAACAGACAATATATCTTCCTATAAACTAATCTTGAAATTTAAGATTACAGAAACATTAAAAGTATATTTATAGTTTATCAATTAACCACTGTAGTTCGTTAGAGTAGCAGTACCAGACTATAACAACATTCAAATTTACTCTTAGATGTTGATATATAGAATTATTTTGCCACTTTAAAATTAATATTTTGTAAAACAGAGACATATATAAATGTTTGCTCATATGTATATAGAGAGTGTATAGGATTCATACCTATTCTAAACAGCATCAAAGTGAAGATCCCACTTGAAGATGACATTTATGGTTATCCCAAAGAAGGAAGAAACCCAAAAATAGGCATGCAGAGAAGTTATCTTGTTCAGTCTCTCTTTGTCTGAGGTGCTGTCTCTAGCATTCAGTCTCTGTATTTCCCTCCACCTCTTATCCAGCAGACTCACATGGGCATGTTTCAGGCCCTAATTATTCACAGGAAAGGAAATATTTTCTAATCTTGACCAGAAACACAGAGAACTCTATAGACAAAGGTTTATCTCTTTAAGAATACAGGGTTTGAATACAATGCTGAGACAAGAGTCACATATTCCATGGGAAAAAACACCTTTAACTGTCTACTAGGACATTCAGTGTTAGACCAAGTGCAAGATTTTTATAATGCTATACAATGTTGTTGTCCATATTCTCTGTCTTTAAATGAAATAAACCATTGAATCCAAGTTTGTCCCAGGAGCCACAATGCAAGGTTATATTATGTCTTGAGGTTATCAAAAGTTTAGAACACGGCTTACAGAGTGAGTTCATTATACAATGACACATGTTAAGTGGCATTCTCATCTCCTATACTACCTCCAGGTTTGACTTTGAATGTATGTGTATGTCTGTCTGTCTGTCTGTATGATGTATGTGTGTGTGTGTGTATATATATGTGTGTGTGTGTGTGTGTGTGTGTGTGTGCGCACGCGTGTAATAATGTCCATATATACATATATATGAATACATAAATGTGCATATATATGTATGGATGTATGTATATTTCCCTTCCTAAGCTGGTCATGCCCCTAAGGTTGACCTTGAGGTTGGGAACCCTGGACAACAGTGCATCTGCCATCATCTTCAGGAGTCATATTGTCTTCAGGAGTCACCATACTCTAACCACCAATCAGAACCATAATATAATAGTAATACTATCTTGCCTTCTTGTTGACTTGTTAGTGATAGGATAGACAGCTCACTCTTATCCCTAGACACCAATTATCTATGCCAGTTTCAAAGCCTTGTGTATCCTGATTTATTCAGAGAGCAGTCTTTGGATTTCAAGGTCCCTTGTTACTGGGTATTCATCTGCCTCCTTTGAAGGATCACAGAGCCTGAATCAGGGTAGATGGCTATCATGGGGTACATGGGGATATCTAGAAGTTCCTTTAACAAAGGCATCTTGTCACTGTGGTCCTAGGGTGTAACACCCTTTCTGAAAGTAATACTCAGATATTATTCAAATACTGTCACTAGATGGTTCTATTACATGAACATAATTAAATCAGTGACTGGTGAGAATCAAGTTAATCTCCAACCATTGTCTGGAGGGCTGTTTTGATTCAAAGGTTTAATCTCCATTTATATCTTCACCCAACTAGTGACTTACTCCAATCCTGAAACTTTCTAGGGACTGCAGATTTCTGCCATCTTATTAAGAAACAGAAACATTTCTTGTTAGTTAATGACTCCAAAGGTTTTAGAACTGTTTATATTAAAAATAGGCTGCCAATAATAACTACTATAACAACTGATAGATCCATTGTTCTTATAAACAGAAGATTGCAAGGTATTATCAACTCTGTTAGGAACTAGGGAATAGGCCAAATATATATAGAAAAGTTTTATTACATCATAGTCATAGATAATTAGTTCCTGGACGTTAAGCCTGTGTATGACAAGTATAGACTGAGATTCAGAAAGACTGAATGTTTTTTTTTTTTTGGCCTCTGTGAGAAAGTAAATAATTTTTAGATGGAAGTTAATGCCTGGAGTAAAAAAAGCCTAGAAGTTCCCTGCCATTGCTCTTCTGAGAGGTGAGTTCATTTCACATACTGAAATCATAGTTGGCTCTGTAATTTGTTTGAAACAAATAAGTGTAGCATAATTATGCTCATGCACTTTCTCTGATTGCTACTTTTGATACCAATGCTGTTCCTTGGGCCCCACAGACATGCAAACATAAGTGTGTCATGTGACAATGCCATAAAGAGAATAGAAATTTCCTAGCAGATACACTGAAAGCCCAATCTTCTACAGTCACATGACTAATCTGTAAATTCACATGCCAAATAATTTTTAATCAACTGTAGCCAAAACCTGTCTGAATAGTACATCTCTCAACAAGATGAATTAGTAATTTAAGTTTCCACCACTACTGGAATATGGTTTTTGGTTTGTTCGCTTTTAGACTTTAGTTTATGGCACATGTTAAAAGTAATTTGATAAGTGTTTATTAATTGATGCTAATTCTGAGAAACAATAAAATGGATATCAGTATGGCAGATATGTAAAAATATAACCTCCAAAACAAAAAGGTTAAAAAGGCACAGAAGATATGAGAACTTGAGTTAACTGCAGAATATAATTGGAGCAGAGCACCAGTCGATGAACGGAGAAAAAGGTACATCCTTCACAGTAAAGTCCAATTGTAAAACATGTATTTTTTACCTTAAGTTCTTACAAATACAGTAGATTTGGTAAGATGAATATGTTTCACTGAAAGGTAACAAATTATGAAAGAGAAGAATTATAACAAAGAAAATGTTCTCTATGTGGCATTAGATGTCAGTATACAGAAGATTTGAAGTAAAGAAAAGTGAGAAAAACACTCTATGGATGATACTGAGTAAATTTGACTTGCTATGATGTCATACCTCTACAATTTACATGACTTCTATATTTCATTTACATTTTCAAAAAATGGATTAATCACATGTGTTAGGTGTTCAATGTGACACACTCAAAATGTAGTATGATATTGAATTCCAAAATTCATATTTAAAAACAAAAAGAACAAACAGAAAACTAGATCTATGGTCTCTTCTCTCTAATAAGCTATGGAATTCTAATTTGAACTTGGAATTGTTACTACATTTTACCTTATCACATATTATACTATTACACAGAGACACAAATGTTTAACTTTTTCTTTGAAAAAATGTTGACATATGGATATTGAATAAAATAAGAAAGCAAACAGCAGAGTTTAGTCAACTTACTAAACATAATGATAGAAAATATTTGCTTACATTTATTTTAGTTTTTCAAGCCAGAATTTTTTCGTGTTAACTGCCCTGGCTGTCCTGGAAGTTACTCTGTAGACCAGACTGGTCTTGAACTCATCTGCCTCTGCCTCTGCCTCTGCCTTCCAAAAGCTTGAATTAAAGGCTAGCACCACCATCACCCACTTTGGTTCTATTTATCTAAATATATATTAAAGAACAAAACATATAACACAGTAATAGCTTTCCGTAACTATAGTAAATCACAAAAGGTAAATTTTCAGTTCTACTAGAACTAACTTCTAGAGATCTATTATATAGTAGAGTGCCTACAGCAAACAACATTGAAAATTTCAAAATTAGTTGAGAGACCATGTAATCTTGTCACCAACAATAGATAAAATATATTTATTAATTATTTAGTTTGTTAATTATGCTTTCAAAAGGCAATACACCCTTGACAGGTGACAACCACATCTATGATTCTGACTGTGGAATGACAGAATGGGCGATTGAGTATTTATACACTCATAAGACTCAATACATATTGTTTTTATTTATTATTGTACCTCACTAAAACTGTTGAAAATAAGTTAGTACTTTCTAACAAGCCTAAGTACTTCTCACTGAGAAAAAGATAAAAGTGATATATGCTCCACAATCTTGGTTCTTTCTCAAAGTCCTTTGCCTTTTCAGTTTTACAAACATCATTTCCACACAGACTACAGCAAGCTGCCTCTTCTTTTCTTATCATTATTCATCATCGGACCTCTTTCCTGTTTCTACATCCTTCTCTTCCAGTTTACTTACCCTGAGCACTCTTGAATCTCATATAAATTCAATTTCCTCTCAATTATCTTCAAAATAAATATGTAGGTTCCTTTATTTGTCCAAAAGTATTTGTAGTACTTGGATAAAATTAAGAGGAACTAGAAAAATAAAATTATGTTAGTAACAATGAAAAATAAATTGAAATCATGGATATGCTTAAATTATCACTTGGAATGGTTAGATTCCTTCAACAGTTCTTTCAAATGTCCATTATGGCTGGGCAGGAAAAGAGTGAAGCAACAGTATAAAAAAACAAAATGCACTGTGATTTAAAATAAAAGTTTTCGCCTTGAGTTGACTTATTTATAACATTTTGTCACAGAAACAATAGAAGGAACTAAGACAACTCAGAAGGGAACATAAATCTTAGAGACATTCCCAGAGTCACTACTCTGAACTCTAGAGTCCTGTTTCTTGCTAATACTAAACAATTCTCAAACTATAATCCAGAAAATGTTTGATCCCATAGTTGCATGGCAGTTAGCATTGAGGAAAAAGTGTTCATTTAGGAAGCAATAAAGTATAGTGCCTGGAAATATGCCTTTAAACAAGGAAAGATGTGTCTTAAAGACATGTATATAACATTTAACAGTCAATTATCATGGTGTTTTGAGACAGCAAACAATCCCCAGAGGCTTGTTGCTTTGCAAAGATGGGTGCAAGATCCTGCCTGTGCAATTGGAAGTGACCCACTCATCTGGTGTCTCTGTGTTCTTATTCAGCCCAAGAATGAGGCACATGGTTGGGCTAACTACTAAAATATGTTATTGGCTTATGATTGGGAGCTATGGCCCCTGGGTGGGAACATGTACAATATAAAATGAAAAGACAGGTCATATCAGGCATGAGGGGGTTCAAGTTTTAAGAATGTGGTGAAAGAAAAATAGCAAAAGAGAGAGAAAGAGAACAGCCCATGTTGTAGCTGTCAGTATGAAACCCCCACAGAAAAGCAAGAAAGATGCTTGGAAGACAAAGGGGCTCCTGATAGACAGCGCTGTAGGGAAGCCAGGCATACCAAGACCATAGACATAGTACATTGATCTAAACATATTTAGGCACTAGATGAGAGCCCTCACATTTGTCTATGATATTGAGGTCATGAGTTAAACTTTGAATGAGTGGATAGCCACAAGAATAGGTAATCATATACCATTAGTGCTTAATTCATAAAAATTGCTTCAGTTAAGTTACATTTCATGGAGTCAAACAGGTTTTCTTGGTGATGGGAAGGATTACACAGTACTTGGAACTTGTGAAATGATGGACTGAGTTACTAAGTCCCATCAGTTTTAGACCCTGGGTCACAGATCAGAAGATTGTTGATACAAGTTTTCTCCAATTACTTTCTCTCTTCCTATATTCTAGCTCCCATCTTGACAAATGTTTGCATTCCTCTGGATGGCTTATCTTTTCTCACACTTTAGAATTTTTCTTCACATTTCAGTCTGTTTTTTCTTGTAATCACCATTTGTTGCATTATGAAATAAAATTCCTGAAGTAAATCGCCTTACCTCAGCCCAATCATCAGCCCTCCTCCCTCCCTCCCACCTCTTCCCTCCCATTCCTTCACTGCAGTATCTTTTCAAAAACTAATATATCCAGAGGATGAGAGATATCAATTATATTATCCTAAAATGTATTTAAAATAAATATTTATTACAGGATTATCAGACTTTACTCCTATGACTGTGAAGATAAAATTGTTATTTAAACTTATAAATGTACCTACAATTTATTTTGACTAATTCAAGAAAAATGTATCTACAATTTAATTTGACCAATTCAAGAAAAATATGCCTACATTTTATTTTTGGCTAACTCAAGAAGCAAGTGAAATAATAAAAGATATATTAACTTTATATTAATTTTATATATCCTATTCTGCTGAGATTTTGTACAGCACAGCAATACATTATTTACATTCTAGAAACTTGTTCTGAGGGAGAAGGAACCTAGCTTGCCTCGAGGCAGCATAATGCTGAAAATGAGTTGTGTAATTTGGCATTTAATAGGTCTGCTATTCTGAGTAGTTTATACTTGTTCACCTTATTATTGCCAGCCTTCTGTTACAATTAGACTCATAATAACATCCAAATCACAAGAAACTTGGGCAACTTAAATGAAAATAGCCCGACACCATCGAGCTTTGGGTTAGCATTGAAAAATGGAGTACTACCATTGCAAAATGGAGTTTTCACAGAAACATAATGACAATTCATTCTCGTGAAACGTGAGTCATATATTCAGAATACAAATATGTGAAAATAGAGAAGAGATCTAAATTACCAGCTAATACCAATTACTCACTAAAGACATAATGCATATAGTGAGTAACGGGGTGATAACCCAAATTATGTGATGTATGCCAAACATACATTTGGTTATCATCATAGAAAACTTTTTGAAAAAGAAGTCACTTATGAAAAAGCAAAATGTACTCCCTATGAATTAAATCTTTTAATGGTAGCATTTCTCCTGTGAGGTTTGCAGTATTGCGGTCCAGGTCTCTGGCTTGTTTGGGCCTCACAGTCACTTCCATTTTCCTGCAAAGGTGCTACAGAAGCTGTGTCTTCAGATCATCCTGCATCCACCCACCGTTTTAGCTGTAGCTAGTGTTGCCATTATGAGATAGATCTTCTTTAGAGATGGACATTTTCCTCCCTGTGCAGTTATTACAAGTCAGAATTCCTCTGATGCCATTTCAGTCATTTATCTGTAAGATGCTTAATAATAAAGTTGACTGCATTACTAGTAACAGTGGATGGGCTACAAGTTCATTTTGATGTCTCTCTGCCACTTCCTGTTACCCATATCTTGGAATCTGACAGCTGATTCTATTCTGCGCAGTTTCTTTCAGAAAGAATGTCTTAAAATATAATTAAGAACTTGACGATAGGGAGTAACACATGAAAAATGTTCAGTATTCTGAAATGATCTTTTTCCCTACATCAATAAGCTATATACTTCACCTAAAGACAGCTATTCAACATTTCTTAATGACAGTGATTGCAGTATTTTGCTCACTATTCTACAGTCGCTATAGCAATAAGAGCTTACAATTAACTTCAAAGACACTAAATTCATGCCATTCTGCACGACACATGACACCCATACTAGCCAAATTGCACATGGGCAATTCAGACCTGAATGATTACACTAAATTTTGCAATTTAGTCAGCAGTTCTAATAAACAAAAGATTCAAATATCAAGCAAGAATGTCAGATTTGACAACATCTGCTGTAATGAGATATGGCTACATGAAGGTATCCAGGACACCCCCCCCCCAAAAAAAAACAGAGACAAAAATACAAAAAAAGTTACTGACTGTTCTTGACAAGCAAGGAGAGTTGACTATCTTTAATAGGTCATGGAACTGTACTGCTGCCCTTTTTCTTCTGTTGAAATGCAGTATTATAGATATCATTACCTTCATGACAAACAAACTATGTAAGAAGTCAAGACAGGATCCTTGTATGGTCTACCCACCATCCTGTAAAGAACCAAAATTAAATTATATAATTTTGAGTTAGCTTTGTACTGTCTCTGACTCACATTTTCACAAAGGGAAGGAACTCAACCCAAAGACCGTATTTACTGTTTTTCAAAAAGCGATAATTTTTCTTGTTTATTTCAGGTGTCCAACGCCTTGACTCTGAACCATTTCAGCATTATATGGCAGTATGTATAAAGTGATTAAAATTTACCTCCCAGTTTAAATCACATTGGTTTTGCTCCTTTAGTTTATTTTTTATTCCTCAACGGCTTTACACATGCATATAATGAATTTTTTTCTTGTTCACCCCATCAACCTTCCTCAGAATGTATCCTTGTCATGCTAAACCTCTTCTCGTTCCGGGAAGTTCCACTCCTCCTTACTGTTTCTTATGTGGCTGCAAACTCCGGGGTTTAATTGGGTTGCCAACATGTGCACGGAAGAACCTGAAAGGCTGCTGTCCACTAGACTTAAAATATACTTCCTTTCTCTAATTTAGAAAAATACTTAAGAACTAGTTTAACCTTAAGCAACAGAACACTGATTTGAAGCTGAAAGTATTAAATTATGACTCATAATGATAGTCTCATTTTTTTTTTTTTTTGAAATACTGGGGTTTTCACTCAGGACACCTGAACACCAAGCATGCTAGAAGTAAAGAACCATTGATCTATAATCTTAGCCCAATCCCATTCAAGGGGTAATTTGGGAAGAGAAAAGTCACAAATACATTTATTCAATACACACAAACATTAGTTTTAGCAAGTAACCCTATTCAATTTTTTTAATT
>NW_004949107.1:2462712-2463746 GCF_000317375.1 Microtus ochrogaster
GAAGCAGCACCTATGTAATTTCAACAATATGAATATCTAAATGCGACTAGAACAGTAACAACACTGGTTGACATGCAAGCAGCTGGGGTCAGCCTCAAGAGGCCCCAACCAAGATGAAGAGCTATAGACCATTAATGAATTCTAAGAGAGGGAGAACAAACATTCCCTCACAGTGAGCCCTAACTGGTTATCCAGAAAGTAAGCCATAAAATAATATACATATTAGAAATATTGATTGGACTTGACTGGTTGTACTTACATATTGATTGATATAGTAAAGAAAAAGGTTATAATCTTAAGACAGTAGAGTGGGGAACACAAAAATTTTTTGACACAAGGAAGGATGGGAAAAATTATGTGAATAAAGTATACATATATGAATTTTTTAAAAATAAGTTGTTTAAAATGTTAATTATTTGTTGTGATATTTTCTTTTAATGTTTGCATTAACAAATGGATCAACAATTTTGCATAAACTTAGTGACTTGGAGTTGAAATAGAATTGCAAAAATCTCCTCTTTGTTTCAGATTTGGTAAGTTAAAAAATGTCATATTACATATTTTGCTTTACGATTTACATATTGTCTTAGAGGATTATAAAAATTTACCTAAGGCTGTGTATTCCAATGGGTGTACATTGTACATGTTAGGCAATGGACACTTATTTTGCTTCAATCTACCTATATAGTAAACTCCTCAATTTCTGCCTCCGATATATCAATTATGGCATGTATACAGATATAAATCTATAAACTGTCTGCAAAAAATAAAAGGTGGAAAACGAGATGCTTAACCTGGAAGATGCTCTTGTTAAAACTTTTTTTGTGTGTGTACACATTGGTTTTATTGTAACAAAGCAACTTGAACACTTCAACATTTAAAATGAGCATCTTTTCCTTCCAGTGAAAACCAAAAAACTAAAAATAAAAAAAAAAAATTAAAAAAAAGTTACAACAGAGAATGTGAACTCCAAATAAACCCCTACAGGTTCTGCTGATTCTCCCATTGAGTGGTAGGGCTCGAGTCATTGTTAG
>NW_004949107.1:2463951-2471551 GCF_000317375.1 Microtus ochrogaster
CTTCTTCTTCATCATCATCGTCATCATCTTCTGCCTCTCCCTCTTCATCGTCCATATCAGGAACCAAATAGTACTGCAAGGGGTTTGGCCAAATGTCATCTTTGATGACTTCTCCTAACTCATCTGCACCTGCATCAGAGTGGTCAGTAAAGCAGGTAAAGAAGCTCTCTGGCTCTTCGTGTTGTCTCTTCCTGCTGGCCTTATTCTGTGCTTGACTCGAGCGTTTTGTCAAATCCTTTCCAGATTTCCATTTGATTTCAGTGGACTTTGAGGATGGGTCACCACTCTCATTCAGATGAAATTCTTTGGAGAGAACTTTATTTTCGAAGTAGGGATTTTCATCAAAATAAAAATTTATTCTGTAACCTGATTTAATGTCTTCAAATTCTATTACTTCAACTCTGGTTAAATAATGCAGAGCCTCTTCGTCTTCTTCCCCAAGCAGTGCAGACACTTGTGGATGGGTGACAAATGTGGTTACCCAAAAATCTGGGATTTTAGAGATCAATTCTGACCTCTTCTGAAAAAACGGTTGGCGGAGTTTGTTATATTTTTGTTCTACTTTTAGTATTTCCTCACTTGCTTGTTCATTAAGTCTGTCTATTTCATTTTGTACTTCGTCAATGTGTTCATTTGCTTCTTGCTGTTCTTTTTCTCCCTTTGGCAGGCCGGGAGAGGCAGACTTGTCCTCCAGTTTCGGGGACGGAGCCGATTTGGGTTTCTTGGACTGAGGCAGAAGCGCAGATTGCCATTTAGGGGCCATGACACGAGGGAAGTGGCTAGAGGCCAGAGGCCAGATGCAGAGAGCAGGAAGAAACTCGCAGGACTCTTGTTAAAATTTGATGAGAATCAAGGTCATGCTTTGGAGTGGAGTATAGGCTTATGTCATTTAATTTTTTTTAATTTTTCTTTTTATTTCTATTTTATTTTTTGTTAAAAATTTCTTTTCTCATTTCACATTGCTATCCCCATTTCTACTCCCTTCCCTCCGCTCATCCTACCCACTTCCAGTCCTTAGAAAGGATAAGGCTTCCCATGGAGAGCCAATAAAGTCTGACACTGCACTTCAAGGAAAGACCAGGGCCCTCCCCCTTATATCTAAACGGAGCAATATATCCCTCCAAAGAGAATGTGCTCCTATATGCTAGTTCAAGCACTAAGAATATATACTGGTCCCACGGCCCCAGCCCCACAGACTGCTCAAGCCTCATAGCTGTTCCCCCACATTCAGTTGGCCTAGTTTGGACCTAGGCAAATTCCCCCACTATCAGTCCAAAGTCAACAAACTCTCACTAGCTCAGGTCAGATGTTTTTTGTTGGTATCGCCATCAAGGTCTTGACCCATTTACTCAGTTATCCTGATACCATAAAAAGATGCAACTAAGAAAGAGAATTGCAGACCAATCTCTCTCACGAAATTGATGCAAAAATACTCAATAAAATACTGGCAAGCCGAATCCAGAAACACATAAAAAAATCATCCACCATGATCAAGTTGGTTTCATCCCAGAGATATAGGGATGACTCAACATACAAAAATTTATCAATGTAATCCATCATATAAATCAACTGAAAGAAATAAACCATATGGTCATCTCATTAGATGTTGAAAAAGCATTTTACAAAATCCAACATCCCTTCAGAATAAAAGTCTGAAGAGAACAAGAACACAAGGAACATTTCTAAACACAATAAAAGCAATATATAGCAAGTCAACAGCCACATCAAATGGAGAGAAACTCAAAGCAATTCCACTAAAATCAGGAACAACATAAGGCTGTCCACTCACTCCTTACCTATTCAACATAATACTTGAAGTTCTACCTAGAACAATAAGACAAGAAAAGGCAATCAATGGGATACAGATTGGAAAGGAAGGAGTCAAACTTTATTTGCATATGATAAGATAGTATAGATTTCATTATTCTTTGACTTGTGGAATAAGCACCACCCAGCTTAATAGTGTCAGTGTGCAGCATATGTCATAATGATTTTTATCCTAGAAATAGAAAGGGAGTAAGAAGAAATATGGGAGAGAAGTAGAGAAATGGATGATAGACTGGAAAAAGAAAAGTGAAAAGTCCCCTTTCTGTGAACATTTTTCAGATGGCTAGGTAATTTTTACTATGTAAGAAGAAAGAATCTCAACCCATTTATCAAAGAACTGCTTTGTTAAGGTCACCAAACCTCTCTGTTTGAAGTTGGTGTGAAATCTTGAACTACAACAAATTGGGTTTATCTTTAACACAAATACAAACTTTTCCATCATTGAAAATTGATACTGATACTTTGAGGGAACGAATTTTGACGTTGCATCATCTGTGTGTATGATACTGTCAGGTTTTCTCATTGCAAATGTTTGTTCCTTCCTTAATTTCGAACTTCTGACCTGTCTTTTTCAGGCTATTCTTTTATGTAAGTGCATTAGAAAATACCATCTTTAGAAACAGCAATTCCTTGCAGATAACCTCCTATGTTTCATTCATCTTTACTAATGATCACATACTAAGATTAGTCTGCTTCACAGTGAATGGAGTGAAATCAATAACAATGTAGTTAACTTATATGAAAAAAAAAGATATCTATGTGAAGAAATTTTGAGGGTAAAATAAGAGCCAAACCTGTATGATGCATATAAGTACAGGTATCAGAATCATTCAAATGCTTATTTATCCAATATACTATGAGTATTTTCATTTGTTAACTTAGCTTCTAAAGTTTTAGTTTCAGAATGTACTTAAGCTTTATAGGAAAACTATCTGAGGTTATGTTGATAGATCAGACGGAGTCTTATAGGTACAATATAGAAGCTGCATGCTGACAGAGATGGTTACAGAATTGGATTCCTGCCCAGAAAATTATTGCCTTTAGACCAACTGTGGTTGTGATAGGGGAAAAAATCACAGCCATGAGAAATAACCCATGTCACAAGTTTTTGAGGTGAAATTGGTCTTGCAGTTGAAGCCATTTTTCAAGAACAATCGTTTACCCAACTCCTAAAATATTGATTTCTTGAAGGAAAATGAAGATTAAGATGGTATCACATTTTAATTTCAACATCTTAATTATATTCACGATAGGTTTGTTATTATATTACTTTTTAAATATTTATTGTTAGTTATTATAGGAATCTAAAATATATCTGAACCTTATTAAGTTTCTGGACCATAGACAACAATTTACAGAATACAGTTTTTGTTTTACTAACATTTACTTAACATTATAGGTAAAAAAATTTAAAAAAATCTACTTATTATCAAACATGATTAACATAGGGCATAAAACAAAAATGGAAAATATCATAGCTGGGTACAAACATCTTGGCAACATGAAAAACAGAAATCTCTCAGTAGTCTGTGTTTTCATGGTCACATAAGATATTAGTCACCCAAACTGCTTGATACAAATATTCTGGGAAGGAAGAATTAGCTAAGATGTGTGCCCAAACAAAAATAATCAGGAGATGTCTTTAATTTGGAAAAATATCTTCTAAGTGGAAATTCAGCTTATTTTACCTTGGAAAAGATAAAAATCAAGCTGTCCTCTGGCAAACCTTGTAGCAATTGTAAACACAGAGACAGAAAGCTCCCAGGAAGTGACACATAATTCCTGGTAGAGTTCTTTCACTTTTCTCTTTTGTCCTGCGTTTAGGTCAAAGGCCCTTCTTAAGTTCTTAGACTGCATGTTGCACAAAGTAAGGCCCCATCTTTTTATTACCTTGCAGATAGAAACATTTCTCAAAAGTCATTATCTGAGTACATTATTCATTTTTCTTGAATTGTCTAAGGGGTTCATCATAAATATAAAAATTTGCTCATGGGATCTCAATTGTATTCAGTTTTTAAACATAACCAACTGAATACATTTTACCTGATGAAAATGAGACATTTAATATTTATTCTTTATAATTATTTATCTCATTCATAAGTGTTTTATTATCTTAAATTGTATTTTGAATGGAGTAGTTTTCTAATTTTAGTTTTGGATTTACTTTATAGAGCATAGTTGATACCTTCTCTTGAAACCTTTCTGGATTTTCATTTTTCATATCCTTATACATTTTATTTATTTTCTTTTATAACTGCGAGACCTAAATACATACAGCATAATATTAAATAGAAATGGGAAAAGCTGTTGTCCTTGTTCTGATTCTGTGTTTAGAGAAAAATTATTAAGTGCTTCGCCTTTACGTAGAATGCTTATATATGGATTTTACACACATTTTATCAGCTTTAGGAAATCTTTCTTTTTCCAATTTTATGTCATGGCTGCATGGATAGCAAGTTTCCCCTGTACTTAGTGAAATGTTCATTTTTACTTTCCTTTGTTAATATTACCTGTTAATCTTATTTTGTGTTTTATAAGATTGCATGTACTGGTTTCATTTTACTTTGGCAATGGTAGATAACCATTCTATGTATTCTTGGATTTGAACCGCTATATTGTTGAGGGGGTGGGGATGCCTATTTGCATGGAGTTGGTTTGGTTTTACCTGTGTGTCTTTTGTCAGCCTTTTCTATCAGACCAACGACAGAATGGATTGGAAAATATTTCATCTTATAGTTGTGGCATTTTTGTTTCATAAATGATTCATATTAATTCTCCCATGAACATTTGGTAGAATTAATGAAGCCATCTGGAATTGATCATTTCTTTTTCACAACTTTTAACATTTACTATTAAATTAATCCCTTCTGTTATTTTAAGTAATTAATTCTATTTTTAACTTGTGTTAATCTTTGGATGCCTAGGAATTTATCTATTTTATTTAGGTTATATTTAGTAAAATGCATGTTCTTTTGTTTGTTGGTTGGTTTGAAACAGGGCCTTTATATATAACCTGTATGACTCAATCTCACAGTGCAGCTCATATTATCTTTGAACTCATGATCTTCCTTACTTTGCTTTCTGAGTAGTGATAAGCATTTAAGTGAGTATAGGAATACTGGCTATGGGCTGTGGTATTCTATTTTAATTAACTTTTCCTTGTATTAGTGGCAAAGTTGCTTTTCCTTTCCCACTTTTCTTTTTCCTGTGGCTTCTTTGTTTGTTTGCCCTGTTTGCTTTGTTTGGGATGGACTTTCACCTGTTTGTCAGGGCATTATTTGAATTCAACCACCACCTCAATCTTCTGAACACAAGGAAATTTCTTTTAGTAACTTAAACCTTCTCAAATAATTATTCACCAGATGGATTCATTTGGCTAAAACTCTGGGAACTTTAGCTTCTTCTGGTATGAGTGTCTAGCTTCCAGGCCACACAGCTTTTTTCTAGTCTTACTTAGTTTAGTCTTCCTCTGACCTGGTCACTTCCTTCCTTTTGGTGTACACTGGCCTTAGTGTGTTCTTTCTAGTTTGTTCAAATTAAACGTTTTCAGTTTTCTTTTCTTTAACAGACTATTTGCTTACACAGTTGTCCTACATTTCTATCTTAATATTAGTATAAGTTCCTATGTAATTTATTTTCATTCTCTCTCTCTTTAAAGGCATAATAATTTTCTGTGTGACTTATGCTATGATTTTATGTTCATTCAGGGTTTTAAAATGTCCGCATGCTCTCAATTCCTGAAATTTGCTAAGTTTATACTTGGAATTCTCATTGTAGAAGTACATCACATTCTAGTGTTACAGTTATTGCAAATACATTGGCTTTCTTTCTAACTTAACATATGCTTCACTCTGGAGAGCATTCTTCTATGTGAAAGGAATTTTTCTTTGGATAGTTTTGTTTAATAGATTTTACTTATATCCAGTTGATTATGTTTTAATCCTTATTAGTTTTTTGTTTAGGACTCTGGCCATTGAATTAGTCTCATAGGGTGTCCCCTCTGAGATTTGGGGGATTGAGATCCTGGATCCAGTCTGGCCTATGGTAATACTTAAGTTCTTTTCCAAAATTCTGTATTAGGATATGGAACCCATGGTAAAGGATGCAGACTGTAGATATAATCTGACCTGGGGGGTCCCTAGCACCAGCCTGGTCTCCAGTACAGCTGCTGGCACTGGGGTCCTTAGATCTGGCCTGTATGCCAATAAAGCCGAATTCTTCTGAAGTCATAGGCCTGGGACCCCTAGATTCTGCCTTGTCTCTGGTAAAATAGAAGTCTTCTTCTGAATATGTAGACCAGGTTGTGAATCCAGAGGTGGGTGATGGGGGAGTTTGGTGGGAAAGTGTTCAGTATGGGGTTGTTTGGCAGACTTTAAAGAGGTTTAGTGGGTGATGGGAAATGACTTACATGGGATTTCTAAAACAGACCTAGCCTCCCATAAGTGTGCCCAGGCTTTGGGCTTTAGTATGGACCCCAGGGAAAGGAGTTTTGGGACATATTTTAAGTGATGTTAGGTGGCATCTACAATTAGTGGTGTAAGCTTTAAGTGGTGTTAGCCGGCATCTATATTTGGTCCTATAGAGGAGTATTTGCAATTGTTACATTCTCATTTTAGTTTGATACAGTCAGAATACATAACTAACTAAAAAACTAAATAATAACTTGTATATGTGCGTATATATATATATATACATATACATGTATATATATATCCTAAATTAATAATGAAGCCTGTAGATCAGATAATATCTCAAGAACAGTTACAATCTAAATTAGTGTATATAACTGAAAAGAAAAAAATTGTAAAGAAAGAAATTTAGTTAAGACCATACAAAAGAAGTAAATCAAAAGAACTAGATAATGCAAATGATAATTATTTTTAAAAGAGATCAAAAAGCAAAAAAAAAAACAAAAGAACTAGATATATTATAGAAGCAATAAATACTTGGAGTACAAACATCAACATTTCAATTCTAAATGCTTTAAAAATGAGGTCGGAGAGACAGACTTCACAGAGCAAACCAAAAGGTGAGTGATCAGCACCCAGCTGGACACACAATCTTTAGGCCTTTGGCCCCAGGTCAAAACCCCTGTTCCCTCCCTACCCTCATCAGCTGTGCTGGCAAGGGTTCAGCAGACAAGCCTCCTGCAGGCAGGCTGCTCCAGCTCCCCATATTGAATCCTATAATCTATAAATCCCACAGGGCCCCCAAACCCACCCAGACCTTGAGACTTCAGTGGCTCCCCCACACAGGCAGAGACGGCAAAAAACAAAACCAAGAGCAGCTTCCTGAGACAAACAAAGCAACTGAAACCATCCGTCCAAGAGAGGGTCCCTGAGACACAGACACCAAATGTAGGGAATGGAAAACGTGGCAAAGACACTGCCTGCACCAACTGGAGGAAGAGATGTGTAGGCACCAATGCATGAACACACTCAACAACCAAAAAAGCAATATGGCAACCCCAGAACCTGCTGGTCTTATGATAGGAAGACCTGAACATCCTAACCCAGAAGAAGCAGAAGAAAGCGACCTTAAATATAACTTTATGAAGATGATAGAGGCCCTTAAAGAGTAAATGAAAAAGTCCCTTCTAGAAATGGAGGAAAACACAAACAAAAATGAACGAAATCAATCAATCTCTTAGAGAAGACTAAGAAAATTAAAAAAAAAAAATCTAATAGGTGAAGCAAGAATTTCAAAGAGTTCAAGATCACAATGGAGATACCCACAGAGACAACTGATCTGAGGTAGAGGAAGCTCAATGACC
>NW_004949107.1:2471888-2474668 GCF_000317375.1 Microtus ochrogaster
GATACCTTTCTCAGCCTACACATAGGAGGGAGGACCTTTGTTCTGCCTCAAACTTTGAGCCAACTTTGTTGACTCCCCATGGGCAGCCTTACCCTGTCTGAGGGATGGATGAGGCGTTGGCTGAAAGGAAGATTTGAAGAGAGGGGGATGTGGAAACTGGAATTGGTATGTAAAATGAAAAAAATAATGTATTAAAAAATAAATAATAAATATAATAAAACACTTAGATTACAAAAGAATAAGGTCAGTGAACTTGGGGATCCATCTCACTTGTTAATGGATGTGCAGAACATAGAAGAAGCCCTATGTTTCCTGCCTTACCTCCATAAAAATCTGGTGCATTGGATCATGCCTGCATTCTAAACACCATGGCTCCATAGGTGTTGTCCTGAGATCACTGGAGCTCTTTATCCAACCAGCCTACTGAGACTGGGTTATAGATACAGTGAGAGGCCCTATCTACGAAGACAAAATGAAGAGTGACTTAAGAAGCTACTCAAACCAGATCTCTCTCCTCCACCCCTGTGTGTACCTCAAAGTGTGCACATGTGTGCACACATATGAACATGTAATACATCACAAACAGACATAAAAGGAAAAGCTAAGGAATTTTCACTGCTTATATAATGACTCTCTAGAGAAACAAGCATATATATTATATATTTTATTACACATAACTATTAATATATTGCATTACATTATTAAGTATTCTTTACCTCATATACTAAATATGTATTATATATACATGTACATGCTTTATAAAGAGGATCTCATTTTTGGTGCCAGATTTGGCCCTCAGGCAAACTCTATATTGTTTCTATATGAAATCGGAATTTCTTCTTTGGAAACCTTACGCCATTTGTCTTTGGCTTTCAAATAACTGGATCCACACTGAGTGACTACTTCTATAGCATCATACAGCTGGGTGCTGAAATCTGACTAACTAGTTGGTGAACCTACCCAACACCGTCACTTAGAGTCAGGTAGTATGGGACTCAAGAGCACACGGTCCTGCAGTTGTCTGGATCTAGGTTTTAGAAAAGTAGTTTAGTTTCATAGCATGCCTAAATGTCATAACTAATCAGAGAAAATTCTATAGGAAAAACATCTTTTAGTAATTCACATGGAAAAATAAGAGTATTCTAAATCTGTTTGCAAAGATTATCTAGCATCACATTGGGCCAGATGTGTTATAGACGCATTTCAGAATTAATCACTGTCTAGAAGGACATAATTACTCCCACGCTAATGAGCTTTGTTCCAGAGGCAAGGCTGTGGTCCACTCCTGTGAGTCCAAGCATAGAAAAGAATATGGAAATAAGACAGACTTCTCAGTGAGAATGATGACGACCCATGGAATTTAGCAAGCAGCCTTGTCCATCTACTGCATGCCATAGCTTGGTCTAAATAAGGCATTAAACAAAAAGAGCAGCCTCAGCACCAGCAATAGAAGCCAAAACTTATCCAAATGGCAGAAAGATTGCAAATGGGAATGAAAGGTGAATCACAGATACCATGTGCAGGGACAAATGAGTTTATGTCCTGAACATTTTTTAAAAAGTAATGGAACGTATGATGAATTTTTCATATTTAAAAAAGTAGTGTTACATTCCTTATTTAATTCTTAACCAAAACAACTAGCAGTAGTGAGTTTCACAGTTAATTAATACTGATTCTTATAGAATATTAAATTCCTACAAAATACGGTAAAAAAAAATGGCTGAAACTTTCCATTTCTTGTTACAAGCGTAGTAGGAAACTGAAAAGAAAATGTGATTATCTGAAAAAAAGAAAATTATTCTTAAATCTTACCTAGCATAGATAAAAAAAATCCTAAATTGAAACTGACTTCAAAATTACTATTGGAAAAATTTGGCCCAAGTGTAAAACATATTTTAATCTGATCCACATATCAATAAAAATCACTCCTTGGTGGAGTTATACAAAAATTAATGTGATCATAATAATATAAAAATATTTGGAGCACATCAAGCTAATTTTAAAATATAGAATTATCTATTACAAAATGTACAGTAATCTGACATTCAGGATTCAACTTTTGACATAGCTGGATAGCTAGGTAGGTTGCTGCATATTTGCAAATCCAACATCGAGAAGCTGAGGATGGAAAGCTGTGAAGGTAAACTCATCCTGAGCTACACATCAAGACTGAGCATGTCCCTCCTCTCACAAATATGAATGAAGAAAAAAGGAACTGAGTCTAGGTTAAAAAATAATAAAAAAGTCATAATCATGATATTCCTCAGGTTCCATTTCCAAATGGTACCCAAATGATACAGAAAAGAAAACCTAAAAGTTGAAAACATTGTCAAAAATTATTTCAGTTCAAGCCAAGTGACCTTCATAGACCATGAGGTTCAGCCTTGAAATCAGTGAGGAAAATGATAGACAGTGAGCACCGTGGGATACTTGTCAAGGATAGAAGGGATTTTACTGGCTTGAACTGACTAGTGTCTTATTGGAGACTGGCTGCAAAAATTGACAGATACGCAGATTAAAGGAAACTAATTCACCTATAAGATCCCTGCTGAAATTGGGCTATGCATGTCTGGCAGAGAGGAACCAAGCTGAGATGGTAGAAAACATATCTTAGAGGAATTATCAAAAAGTGACTGGATGTGAGCAATTTCTCTACACACCTTCTTGCAAGACAAAACAAAAAGAAGTAAACAACATAAAAATGAAACAAAACTTTAAAAAGACTAATAAAGTCAATCTCTTTGCTTCACAACATAATTATGCAAAAATTAAATACACAG
>NW_004949107.1:2474860-2476296 GCF_000317375.1 Microtus ochrogaster
TGCTGGATAAAGTAAAACATGAACTATTCGATTACATTATAAAGCAATGGTTTACCTTATCATAACAAAAGCAAGTTCAGTTTGAAAACTATGTCTATACAAACTATTTGTTAAATGTATTGAAATGCACAGAAGGTCAGAATAAGTGAGAAAGCCTCTCTGGAATAAAATGGCAACATTAAAGATGACTCATGTGCCGGGTGATTGTCTGACAACTTTAGAAAATATTCATTGGCTGTATCATATCACTTTGAGGATTCTAAGTGATTATGATCGTGTTAAATACAGTGATACTAAGCTAGGCAGAGGCTTGACAATGTGCTATCATAGTGAAAATAAAGACTAAAGCTGACATGCCACTTCCATAATCCTATTATAAATATTCCTATAATCAATTAAAAAATAAGAACCTCTTCAAAGTAACAAATTCCTGAATGCTTTCATGGAAGATTTACTTTCAGCTTATCTTGGAAATCTAATTTACCACTGCACGCAGTGTGTGCCACAAAAATTTATACTATGATCCCTTTTCCAGTGATGAAGAAATTGAGGCGCAGCCAATTTATCACTGATTTAAGAACACAGACCAGTTAATGGCAAAATTATTCAATTATAAAATCTAAAGTCTTAGCTTACATTAAGTAGTCACATTTCTTGAAAAAGTGAGGAAAAATTATAATAATAGCAGCATTCATCATTTCTTATCGACTGATGTTGCTGCTGCACAATCCAATTTCTCTCAAGTTAATTTTTTTAAAGAAACAAAACATGGGTGCTCACAAACTCCAGCTGGACTGGGAAGGAACTAGCATAGGACCCAACTAGTTCCTCTGAATGTGGTTGACAGTTGCATGGCTGGGGCAGACTGAGGGGCTGCTGGCAATGGCACCAGGATTTATCCCTACTGCATGTACTGGTCTTTTGGGATCCTATTCTCTTTGGATGTATACCTTATTCACCTAGATATAGCAGGGACGGCCTTGAACCTCCAAAGGCAATGTGCCTTATCTTCTCTGAGGATTAGATGGGGATGGGATAGGACGGTGGGTGGAGGGAATGGGAAGAGAGGAGGGAGTGGGAACTTGGATTGGTATTTTTTTTAAAAAATTAATAAATTTTAAAAAATGCTGATTGGCAAGTTGCCAGGCAGGAAGCATAGGTGGGACGACCAGGAAAGGAGAATTCTAGGAAGAGGAAAGGCTGGGTCTGCAGTCATCACACAGACCAATAGAAAGCAAGATGGAAATGCCTTATTGATAAAAGGTACCAAGCCACCCGGCTAACATAGACAAGAATTATGAGTCAATGTAAGATGTTAGAGTTAGTTAATAAGAAGCCTGAGCTAATAGGCCAACCAGTTTATAATTAATGTAGGACTCTGTGTGCTTCTTTGGGACTGAACAGCTGCAGAACTGGGCAGGACAGAAACCACTGAC
>NW_004949107.1:2476906-2479501 GCF_000317375.1 Microtus ochrogaster
TAATTTGAAGTTTTTTGTTAGGAGTTTTAATTAATATCAGTGAAATAAATTGCTAAAATAGTAAGATATCTAAAATCACTGTAGACTCGTATGTTGGTCAATAGGCACCATTGTTCCTATATTACACTGGCAAGGACATAGGTAAAAGAATTTATTCTAAGAAGTAATTTTCAAGTATGATATGCACTTGAAAACTCTCCAGTGTCTATCATTAGTTATATTAGCCATGTGCTAACACTGCTTGTGATGCTTTCAGATCTTAGTCACATGCAGTTGTGAGGATTTAAACTCAATTTCTCACTCAGGATAGTATCACTGAATTGGAATATACACACACACACACACACACACACACACACACACATATATAATTCGCTGGACTTTACATCTGTTAAATGTCTCATTTTTGAATTATTGTGAGATTTCATTGATTCCTCCCTCAAAAATGTGATTGTTTAATTGGGAAGAAGGTATTATTCACTTGGATCTAAGTAATTGTGTTAACAAAAACCCTCTTACATTTACAAGACAGTTTCCTTTTCTGTAATGTTCAACAGTTCAGAGGAATCATTACACTGTGTGGAGATAGAACCTAGGAGAATAGTCTGCAATAGAACCTTCCATACTGTCTTTCAGAGAAGGATGGCCCTGACTGTGGACAACTTGACCTTGGATGTCACAAGAGCCATAAGACATTAACCATCTGTTGTTCATCCAGGATTTCATAGTTTGTAGCAACAGCCAGAACAAATTAATACACTCATGTGTGTGTGAGAGAGAGAGGTGTTAAAAAGACAAAACAAGGAAATTTTCAATCTAAATGAAAAAGAATTATTAAAATATTAGAGAGAAAGAATTGATATGGATTAAGAAAGAAGATGTAGAAAAAAGTAGTAGTTTATTTTTTGATTATTTGTGTGGACCAATAAGTGCTAAGACTTAAAGACAATTTTTTCCTAGTATTTTGAGTAAAATTATGACCAAGCTTACCACCAGTTATATACAATTCATTGATTATTTTTGTATTGAAGAGAAGAAACTTTAAATATTTTTACAGAGAATAAATGTCACAACACAAAACAATAATATATTTGGACTGAAGATATTGTTCAATGGTTAATAATTCTTGATGTTCTCAAAGAGGACAATATTTAATGTGCTGGAGATGATAATAATATCAGTAAAATTAGAATTGTGTGTCCAATTAGTTATGTGCAAATGAAAGGAAAAAAAATAAGCTATCTAGAGTGCATTTACTTCTTACACATCTGTAAAATGAAGAAACTGCCTGAAGAAAATATAATTTATTAATATGAAATTAATGTTTAAATTCATAGAGATGAGATACAGAAAATAATAGAATAAAGAAATTGTGAAAATATATTACATATCTGTAAGACCAGAATTTCTGGACAAGATCAAGATTCACTAAACCTAACGCACAATGGAACTAAGATTAAGAAGACATTAGTTTCAACCTTCGATCCCAAATTCTTAACGATAGAAATAAAAATGCCAGGAAAGGCAGTCTGCAAATAGAATCTTAGATAAGCCTTTTTCATTACTTTCTCTTATCAGTGCTTAATATTCACTTACTTTAGAAACATTCAAAGTGCTGGCTTCCCAGCTGGGCTCTCTTATGTTTATAATGTCAGATGTCATTTTGTTCTGTGATGGAAGCCTTTTATTAAGTAAGTTGAAGAAGAGAAACTGAACTGCAAAATTGTCAGCATCTTTGGACTCAGTTCTGCCATACTGCTTCATTATTGACAGCCCACAGTTCTGGATTTTTTTTCTTCTTTCTGAACATCTTTTGGTGCATCAGAAGGAATTCTGGGAAGCAGTACCTCACCCATGTTATGCTCAGTTCAAATCACTAGCACTTAAAATTCAATTTGCTGTATCTAATTGGTTAGCATAAGACCGTGGATTCCTATAATCTTTCTTTTATAGAAAGGATAGCTATGGATTATATTTTTTGAACATTCATGGTTTACATTTGTCTGATTCTAGCCAATAATAGTTTTCATCTTTTTGTTGTAGCTCGAGGCTATTGTTTATTTGGCATGTTTACCAATCTTTGGGTACAATGACCCAATTTAAAAAAAAAAAACAGAAAAAAAAGGAAGAAAGAAAGAGAGAGGGAGGGAGGGACAAAGAAAGAAATGTAGTGATATTTCATTTGTATTTTAATAAATAAAGAAATGTGCCTGAAGTTCAGAGAATAAAACAGCCACATTGATCAGTCGTATAGACCAGGCAATGGTGGCACACACCTTTAATCCCAGCAGCCACACTAGTTTGCTATAGAAGCTGGGTGATAGTGGTGCACATTTTTAATTCCAGAATTAGAGAGGAATATAAAACAGAAAGAGACAGCTTTCAGGCTCAGGCTCATTTTGAGGATTCCTGGAGGAAGGATCACCATTTTATGGCTGAGGCAGAGTTAAGAGCCAATGGATGGCTGCTTTGTTTTTCTGGTTTTCAGGTTGAGCCCCAGGATCTGCCTCTTGGTTTCTATTAATTGTGCTACAATGAAAGAAAGAAAGAAAGAAAGAAAGAAAGAAAGAAAGAAAGAAAGAAAGAAAGAAAGAA